>NC_143555.1:131468750-131775000 GCF_054136105.1 Typopeltis vanoorti
GATAGTGGGCTCAATACTAGCAATAAATTTAAAGGCACCCGATGAAGAGACTGGCAAAGAAGATCTGCAACGTCTTGGTACCTAACGCTAACAGGATATGTTGTCTGAAAGAGTGTCGAAAGTGATTTAATTATAAAAAGAAAATTAAAAGTCATCATCATTATCATCATCATCATCATCAAATTCCTGTCATGTACCCCCAAGGGATGAACAGGATATGATAGTACTACATGAAAAATTTACATCACTACTAACTTCCTAGCTAAAATTTTCCTCCAAATCAGTCTGTTATTTGTCAAGACTCTAACAATATATTTCTATCGTCTACGGCACTTTGTACCGTATCAATCCACCTATATCTCAGCCTTTCTCTGGTCGTTTTCCTGCCAACCTGGAAGAGAACACTTGTTTTGCTAATCTTTCTTCGCCCATTCTGTTTAAGTGACCATACCACCTGGGATTAGCTCTGCTAACGCATTCCTGGATGCTGACACCGTCAAGTTCTTTCCAAATATCCTCGTTATTAATATGATATTGCCATTGATGCCCCATCTGTTCATGCCCTTAATCTTTCTCAGGACTCTCATATCTGTGGCCTCTAGTCTTTGGTCAAGTGTTTTACTACCCAGCTTTCAGATCCATAAGTTAAAACTGGTTTGAACACTGTCTTGTATACAGCTAATTTCGTGTTCCGACTAATTTCTCTCTTATTCCATATTAATTTATTCAGTCGACTTCCTACCATCCAGCTTTGTTGAGTCTGTTGTCTACTTCCATATTTAATTTACCATCTTCACTAATAATAGTGCCTAAGTAGCTGAAATGTTTTACTCTTGCCATTGGTTCAACGTTCACAATGCACCTGATATTTTCAGCGATTCTGCTTATTTTCATCGTCTTTGTCTTTTTATTGCTGACCATATCTATGACCATATCTTACCATATCTATTACAACAGTTATTCAATTTAGTCAGTGAATCTTGTAGACTTGTAGCGGATTTATTTAGAAATATAACATCATCCACATAAAGCAAAGAGCTGACATTAACATTTCCAATTTTGATATCATGTTTAATACCACTTTCCTTCATAATGTGATCCATACAGATAATGAATAACAGAAGGGATAATGAACATCCATGCCTCACACCAGATTTAACATTAAATCTGTACTTCCATCAATTCTAACTGCTGACTTACTACTCAAATAAAGACTAAGTATTACTTGATATAATGCCCAATTGACACCATATAATTGTAGCGTTTTGAATAGCTTCTCTCTTGACACCTTGTCATATGCCTTTTCCAGATCGACAAAACTTAAATACAGATCTTTGTTATATTCCGACGATTTATCAATTATTTGTCGTAAATTAAAAGTTTATTTCATAAAATAAATAGAATCTAGTAATTTGTAATTAAAATAAATTTAGAAAAAAGAGATGAAATGAAAACGGTTTTTTGTATTTCTGCTAACTCTAGTGATGCCATTGTTTTTGCATAGCTGTGGCCAATGACAACTTTCCGTAATGATTTACATTCTCGCCACCTAGTGGCGAGAAAACACGGAAGTAGCTGAGCTATTTTGGATAGCGATGGAAATAGAAATGCAAAGTATAAGTATAATTATTACAGTATAAGAGTTATAAACATCGTATTATATATAATCCATTTTCTTAAATCTTTTATAATGTCAACATTATTTTCATAATCTCAACATTATTTTATAATAGATTTCAGATTAATTAAATTAAGGGGATATTAGATCCCACATTATTTCAAAGCCGTTAAAAATCTTAAAATATTTAAGATTAACATTTCGTAGATTTAACATTATTTCAACTGTTCCAACTAAGTGATTATATGCATTATTGCACATTGAATTGCTATTTCCCGTAATGTCCACAGCACTGATGCAATAATACCTTCATATTCTCTAGTCTAAAATTACTAATTCAAATAACTTCGTTATCGTTAACAAAGACAAATAAAGACTTTAGAAAAAAAATATTGACGTTTAACGTACCAGTGAGTTAGCGTGAAAGATTTGTTACTGTGGTTTTTCCTTTCTTTGGTACATTTGCATCCTGAAGTGCAAGGTCTTTGAATGTCTGCGTATTGATTGCAATGAAATGTCATACTATTGTTCAAAGTGTAACAACAATCCCAGAACTTCATTGCACTGGGAATTGATTGGATTGTTTATGAATGGCTTTGTTATATTTACGAATAGCATTTAGAAATAACAGAATAGTCCTTAATCTTTAATAAAAACAGAATATATATATATATATATATATATATATATATATATATATAAGATAAGACTGGTATCTAAGACCTCCAAATTGTTCTCAAAACAGACCTAAAGTTAAACCAAAAGAAAATCCGAGTTATATTCAATAGCGTTGTGCAAGCAGAAATAATAAAAATCAATAATGAGGGAATTGTTTTGAGGAATTTTGTTGAAACTTGCTTAATTTCCTCAATAATGAGGAAATTAAACAAGTATATCATTACGTATACTTAGGACAACAGATATCAATGGAACAAAATATCATGGACGAAATTAAAAAACACACGATGCTTGGGTGGAAAGCATTTGGAAAATTATATTCAATTTTCAAAAGCCAACTACCATTATGACTGAAGAGAAAACGTTTTTAGCCTGCGTATTCTTCCTATATTGACATGTGGGGTGAAACATAGATACTACATGCAAAGGAATTCAGAAATTAAGAACAGCACAAATTAGTATGGAAAGAAGTATGCTTGGTATTACAAGACTGGATCACCAAAGGAATACGTGGAAAAATAAAGCCAAACCAAAGTCTCTGACGTCATAGAGAGAGTGAAACATCTGAAGTGGCCATGGGCTGGACATATTGCTCGAAGACAAGATGAACGATGTACAAAAGAAGTACTGAATTGAATTCCATGAGAGGTAAATGACCTCGACGCCGACCTAAATCACTGTGAATTGATGATATCATCAAATTTGCAGAAGTGACATGGGAATGGAGAAAAATGGGCAGACATCTTTGAAGTAATCTTGGAATGGCCTTTTCATCCAGCAGTGGATCGACAATGGCTGATGATGATGGTATATATATACATATATATATTCAGATATTCGGGGCCACCTAGACAGAATAACGCCTTTCGAGCGAACGCGCCATCAGTCTGCCGGCAGATGGTACGTTCTTCATGATCCTACAAATATTCGATAGGATTCAAATCAGGGGATTACAGAATGCACGGGTATGCTTTTCGAACCATTGACCCACATTGTCCCAGTTTAGTGCAATGCTTGCTCCGAAAAATTCTCACGTAAGAACGAGCAGCCAAGCTGTATTCAAAGGAGATGAGATGACCCAGCGGTGCCAAGAGAATAATATCCCAAACCAGGGCGAATGAGGATTGTTTTGGCATGTTCGTTGGTCGTAAAGTTTTGACTCGTGCGTGTGTGTGTGTGTGTAGGGGGGGGGGGAATTATATCGTATATTTATGTTTCTGCTGTTAAGGATTACAATTAGAGATATAAAATAAACAAATTGTTTTATAATCATTATATGGAATAATTTTATCAAATAAAATACTAAGCATTCTCTACAGGATGTTAAAAATAAATGAGCGTTTGTAAAAAATCTTACACAGTACAAATAATGCCGTTTACTTTGTTAGAAATTAAATTCTAACAAAAAGAAAGAATTATAAGAATAGCTCATTTGCAGAGAACTATCTACCGTTCTATCTACTGCAGGCAATTCAGAGAACGAATCACAAAATCACATAAATAAAAACATTTATTAAATAAATAAACATTTAATAAAGTAACTTTAATTAAAATATATTGTATAATATATGCTAATTCATACAAAAAATGTATTTGCAAATAAATTCTTCCCACACCTTATTAGAATAAGAATGTTAATAATATTTATTAAAAAAAACCAAAATGTATTATTGTGTTGGTCAGGAGCAGAGAAAAATTAATCCAACCTGAGATGCAGTGATTAATAATACCCTTGGAGGATAATGGATGGCAATGTTGCAGCCCATGAAGTCCTAACTGAGGCTCGGCTATTCCTGTTACCCTCCTGCCATGATCAGAGCTTTAATAGCGCAATAACACCTTATCCCTACACTGTCCTCTACAGATAACGGGGAGGATGAAAAGCATTCTTGCTTCGCCCCTTAAGCCAGTCCTTATTATATTATATGGATTATTATTGTGTTCATGCAATCGCAATTGACATTTCATTCATACAAACCAAGTGTATCACCATCACGCCCATGTGCTGTTTCATAAACTGAGGCTTTCATGGAGTCCGAGGGCTCACTGAGGAGGGAAATAATTTTACTTCACCCACCCAATACGCCATCAGTCTACAATAATTTAGTTCCACTTCACCCCCAGACTACTCCATCTATCTACAATAATGCCGTGTTTCTGTTAATTATGTTCATTTTTCGTTCTACCTGTATGGAGGATGGAAAATCCGCGTTTCTGTCAAAATAGCCACAGCTTATCTTATCCAGGGTGTCCCAAAATTCACGCAAGAAGTAATTTTGATAGAAAACACAGATTTTTAATTAAAAATTGTAATTTCTTATTGATTCATAAAGTATCCAGTATAGGGTTACGCATGGAATAACATGTCGGGTAAATGACCTCCGCGGCTTTGCTGCCACATACGCACTCTTTTGTCGAAATTTTCCATGACCGTTTTGCATAAATGTGGCAGAATTTCGTTGATACAGCGCTCAATTTCCTCCTTCAAGGCGTGGGTGGTCGTGGGCTTGTTGGCATAAACCTTAGGCTTCAAAATACCCCAAAGAAAAAAGTCCAACGGCGTTTAATCACATGATCTGGGCAGCCAATTCTGATCACCAAAACGGAAAATTACACGACCAGGAAATGAGTCATGCAGCAATTGAATTGTTTCTCGGGCTGTATGGATTGTGGCACCGTCTTGAACTATCAATTTAGGCACAAAAACAGGATTATCATGTCGCGATAGCGAGCACCATTAACTGTTATTGCCTTAGCCGCATTTTCGAAGAAGAATGGACCGATGATGCCTCCAGTCCAAAATCCGCACCAAACAGTGACACGTTGTGGATGCATTTGTTTCTCAACAATCACTCGTGGATTTTCTGAACTCCAAATGCGACAATTTTATCGATTAACGAAGCCATCAAGATGAAAATAAGCCTCATCGCTGAAGATGATTTTGTTCGAAAAATAAGCATCCACTTCTTGTTGTTTCATAATCCATTCAACGAACTCTCTTCGCTGTGTGTGGTCAGTAGGCTTCAGTTCTTGAGTCAATTGAACTTTGTAAACATAAAGATGCAAATCTTTCGTGAGAATACGCTGTAGGGAGCTTCTCGAAATGCCCAATTCAAGACCACGGTGCCGAATTGATGTTCCTGGACTCTCAGCAACACTCTCACGAACTGCTTCGATGTTTTCTGTTGAACGACTTGTTGAAGGACGTCCAGAATGTAGAAGATCACTAATTAATCCGGTTTCCTTGAATTTTTTAATTAATATTTTCACAGTTGATATAGTTAAATCACCATTCCGACCATATTTTGTACGAAAATTGCGAACTGTAGCTGCCAAACCTTCATTATTTTTAAAATATTACTCAACAATGAAAATGCGTTGTTCTTTCGTGTAGCGCTCCATTTTTAATAACCCTGAACTGTCAGCTGTCACGCTGTCTTTTTTTTTTCTCGTTGGCAACACTTTACCCCAAAAATGGTGCTAAATTTAAATCTTGCGTGAATTTTGGGACACACTTTATTAAGATGCAAATTATTAAGAATTAAAATTATAAATATTAATATAAAATTATACAAATCACTAACACTCCTTGATTATCCAAAAATAGTATGTACAGCTTTTTTAGCCCTAAATTTGGAAATCGGTAAGAAGTCTCTACCTTAACCATTACAAATAGCTTATCTCAAGCAACTTATTTCAAGGCATCACCGAAGAGGAAAAAGAAACCCAAGCCATATCGTTGTTCTCAACCCTGAGACTCTAAATACTGTTTGAAATAGAGTAAGTTCTACAGTCAATTTTTAAGGGATGCTGGTCTAAGAATCCAATTTGCAGCGATGAAAAACCAGAGTGTCCTATAAGGAAAACCAAACTGCCTCATCACTTGAGGGGCTAACTAACCTTCAGTTCAAAATCTTTGATAACATTTAGCGACACGAAGTAGAAGATTCTAAATGACTTCCGAGCCAAAGATCATCGATGTTATCAACTGAAGTGCTAAGTCGGAATAATGCAAGCGAATAAAAATAGGATATATAATAATAGCTAGACTAGTTGAGTTAAATAGCAATAAAATATGCTTAAATGTATTGAAATACAGTGGTCAGTAGAGAGTTCTAAGCTCTCTCTGCTATTCATTGACATTTTGAACGAATAACATTTATGACTAGATGGGTGAAGCAAAATTGCTTTTCCTGTTCCCCTTTGTCTGAAATGAAAGAACTTTGAATGGAGTGTTTGTGAGCTATGTGTTCGCCCAATAAGGACAGTGAAATTAGCTGTTTTCAGCTGAACTTAAGATAGACTTTGGTCTTTAATATTTGTAACTTTCCGCTTCATTATATTCCGAAGCTTCCTTGATTAACGGGTTTGGGTGGTTGCTTGTCTTGATAAAAAAATTCTCAGTTAGATGTAGGAGAATGGAAGAGATGTAAGGAATATTATCATCTCTAAAGATCTGGGAGTTTCTAATAAACCAAGGGTCATCTAGAATCATCGTCATGCATGACATTTTGAACTCTCTCATTAAGGAAAAGAGGTTTCCATATTAAAATTAAAGAATGGTATCAGAACAGATGATTATGAATATTTGTGTATGTGATAATATTCCTGATATTATCGATTGCTGTGTTATAGGGAATTTACAGTACAGAGTTTATTATAATTTTGAGCATTTTATTGACTAAATTTCTCAAACATACGTTACGAAATAGACCATTGTAGCTTGCACCAGCTTTCCACGGGTTGCCATCAAATATTTCGTTGTGGTACATATAAGCACAGAATTATGCACTAACAGTCAGTCAGATATCTTAGTGTTTACTTGTAAAAAAGAGCAAACATCGTTTTAGTGTTTCATTGGATGAGTGGACCAGTATTAGAAATAAAAAATTGGTTCAGTATTATTGTTCATTGAACTTTAGATACCGCAAAATGTTTTCATTTAGGATTAGTTCATATTACTGGAAAATGTACTTCAATTGATATTCAGAATTCTGATATTAATCAGGATAAAGATATGCAGGATGGAGAGTCCTCTCGTTTGTACTGTGGTTTTTTCTATGCATCGAGCAAGTCAAAAGTATATTGCTCTTATATTCTGGTGTTAATTATGTTATGTTCTGATGGTTCACATTCATTTTTGTTGTGATGAGGTCTTATTTGTGATCTAATTAGGAGTCTTTTGTTTCACAGTGGTAGCCTTTCTTCCGCGCTTTTTATTTGTATCGACTTTGAAGTTTATGACTTCAAGGAAGAATATCTTAGCATTTCTGATCCACAAAAATTTATAATTTGTTTCTGTTTTTGCTTTTCTTGCTTGGTACAATAGATTCTGGTAGAACGGTCCTTAATAATCAAATAGATTCAGATAGATTGATGCACTGATTGTCTTGCGATGCGTTTAAGTCCTTGACGACTGTTTTTTTCAGTCTGGTGGGTTTTATGAGATTGTCTCTTGTGGAGTAAGTCGAACTATGACTGGTGCAGATCGTGGCAAGCCTCGTTTTTTTTTTTCTTCCAGGAAATCCGATTTACGGTCTGAATGTCGTTAGACTGTAGGGGGATGTCAATTTCATTGCCTAACTTTAAAACTACATCTCTGAGATTTATTGTGGATGCAGTTTCAAGAAGACCGTTTATGACAAGTTCCTCAGTTGTTGCTGATTTAAAAGTTCATATTGTAGTTTTAGCGAATTAAGGTCTTGATGGAACTCGGTTGTCTCTTTCACCACTTTTGGTTTGCCTGTCAGTTAGTACGTTAATACTAATTTTCATGTTTTTCACCGTTCGCAAGACTTCTCCCACTCCTAAGTTATTATGTTTAACAAAATCCTCATATTCGCTCATTTGTTTTTGTTCGTTCTGCATATCAAAGAGTTCTTGGAAAAGATCTACTAAGCTGGCTCTGCTTTTCTTGCCTGGCGTCACCTGCTCTAGGTTAATGACTCAATAAGATAATTATAATATATTATTAGGCAAAGTTAAATTACCATCAACATATTTGACATGATAGTTAATTAAAAATAATTACTTTGATACAAATGAATTTTTATTCAAAAGAAAATGTAAACTTACTGTATTTAATAAGTCAATCATTAATGGCTACCCTGAGCCTGATGAGATCCTGCTAATTTTTCAATATCAGGTTCAATGCTCAACAAACAAAATCTCAAGTCTCCTCTTTAACTTATTTGCAATCTATTTCACTGCTTAGCTAACAATTGCAACACGACGCTGAATCCTTTATCGGTCAAGAATGAAGAAAGAAAAGCAATAAGCAGTAATTTTATTTCTTGCCAAAGCTGAGGATACTTACATCAGATGTTTGGACAGAATATTTCATTCCACACTGTTGAAATCGTACTTAAGCTTCAAAATCATTTTTAAGTCAATACTTTTTTTTCACACAAACTTTGATGAACTGAAGTAGCATCAGAAAGAAATGGATTTATGACCCAATCGAGTATTTTAATCTCATCAGAGTCTTTGAATCTGATCATCAAGTCTTCTTTAAGTATCGGAAGATGGGAACAATAACAATGCAAATCAGTATCTAATATTACATCGTCTGTTATTTGCAGATTTGGATTCGCGACTTACAATGCTTTGCTTGTAGAATGTTAATTTACTGATAAAAGTATTTAAAAATTTCCTTTGCTTTAATAACATTCATGTCGCTCCCCTGTAATGTAATGTTAAGCTCATTTAATTTGGTGAAAATATCAGAAGGATATGCGATATCAACCTTTTTCCTTTTTAGAACTTTACACATGTTCTCAAAATAGTTCTCAAAATTACACATGTTCTCAAAATTCTTCTTCATTTTCATGGTAAAGTTCCCGAAAAATATTGGTATTCAATGACTGGGCTTTTATTCCATTCACTGATATAATAACATTTTTCAGAGTCTTATGTAGTCTACGGTAAAATGTTTTGCAGGTAAGTGCTGTCTATGACGAGTGCAGTGATTTTTAAAGACATTTGGAGCTGATTCACTTAAATGTACTATAAATCCACGCTAATGACCAGTCATAGCTCCATCAGTTGCACAGGCAATTATATTTGTGATAGGAATATTTTTAGAATTAAAAAAGTCTTAACAACCTTAAAAACTGTAGAACCTTTTGTGTCAATTTTTAGTTGTTCAGCAAAATTCTTGCTGAATAATTTCTTCAATAATTTCTTCATTAGTATTTATATAACGCACGTAAGACATTAACAAAACTTGGTTGTCACGTAAAGTTGTCTCATCGAGTTACAAAGAAAATTCTATGATTTTTAAATCATCACAAAGTTTGTTTTTTCAGTGTCCTTTTCAATTTCTTCAATTCTTGCTGAAAGGAACTGACTTTTACTTCATTTATAGCCGGTAAGATTAAAGTTTCGCTAATACTATGTAGCTTCGCCCATTTGGCAATTAATTTTGAAAGTTTGTAAGACAAGTGTCTTCTCTTGTTACTTTGTTTTGCAATCGATCTTTTAAGTCGTGGATGATTTTTAAATTTAGTCTTAATTCGTGAATGTACTCCATATTTTTTTTTACTTTGTTCTTAAATGTTCAATCATTCTTGAAGGCTTCATTCCTTCGTTTGAGAAAGTTTTTCACATAGTAAGCACATTGGTAACTGCTCATCATTTATAGACGGAATAACTCGATATCTGGAATATTCACTTGAATATTGATGACACTTTTTTTTTACACTCATCTGAAATGGCTATAGTGCTACACAATATCAACAAAATGCCCCACACGATACCGACAGCTAGATGTAAACTACAAACAGGATTGTCAGATAGGTGTTAGGAAAAACAGCAAATAAAGCTTACAAAAGTAGTGGATTCTGCTAATAAATTTCAACGTAGAAAATTCAGACCAAAAATGAGCCTAATTACTTAACTTTCAATGTAAAAATTTTAAAAAATAAGTAGCCAATAAATTTAAACAGTATTGCCAGACATACGATATTCTGAATTGACATATAGAATAAATAGGGATGCTATATAAAACTGGAATTTATTATTATTATTAGTAGTAGTATTATAACTCTTATCATCCCCTCTCAGCGCACATAACGCTTACCGCTCCCATCTGCGTTCACAGCACCCCCAAGGGGGGCATTACCTCCCAGGTTAAGAACCACTTCTCTAACTCTTAATCCAAGTTCGCAGTAGCACTGAGCAACATGTTACATACACCTGGTTTGTATATCTTAGCAAACTGAGCACTCATTAACTCAACAATCTCCTTAGCTTCCGAAACTCGAGTACCATCTGCAATCACTAAAGTTATTTTTCCACCTTCATTCTTTCTTTTCCTTGTGGCATAATGATAAAATTCTTTTGGATTGCCTTTAGCTTGCATGATCACTTTATTTTCATAATCCGATTTAGCTTTCCGCACAATACTTGTTACTTTTCTGGCCTGAGCTTTATATATTTCACAACTTCTCTCCCTCACGATTCTCTTTCATTCAATATTCTCACGATATTCTTTCCGCATCATCATCTTCTCGTGGACCTCTTGCTTAATAAGTTTGCAAATCCATTAAACTCCCAACCTATTTATTCTTCGAACACTAGGGATCCATTCAGATACCGCCTCATTTAATCGCTTTTTCAAAGATATCCATGCATTGTTGACATTTTTTCCCTTTTAGTAACTGATACCATGGGAACAATGACAGTATTCTCCTAAGATGACCATAATTTCCAGCTTTATAGTTCAGCATGTAACCTCTTTTAATCGGACCCTCAATACAATTAGATACTTTCCAAGAAAGAAACCACTGTGTCACTGTCACCAGTTGGTGGTATAATAGCCAGGTTCTTGACAGAGATCCGTTCCGACACTATGAGCAAATCCAACACTCTTTGACCTTTATGTGAAAGAAAGTTCCTTCTTTCACAAATGTGAAAGAAGGAACTTCTTTCACATTTGCTTGAGAAAGTTTTCTCGCTACAATTCAACGAATCCCTCTTCTTTCTTATTATGAGATTTCTTTTCTACCCAATCAATGTTTGGAAAATTAGAGTCACCCGTAATGATCACTCGTTTGGTGGCCATTGGGCTAAATTTGTCGATGCATTTCTTCGTCGCCATTTTTTTTTTAATTTTTAAAAATTAGCAGAAAGAAATAAAGGTAACATCAGATACTAAATTTTGAGTGACTGTAGGTTGGAATGAGTTCTGTTAGATAATTCATCAACGTTTACTATATATCGACTGAGTATGGGACAGTAAAGTTTTTTAAAGAAATAAAAGTAATTTATGAATGAACTAAAATAATATCATGTGGGCAAAAAAAAACTTAAAACAACTTAAACTTCAGCCTAAAAGCAACTAACTTAAAGATTGATAAATATAAATAAAAATATAAAAATTGAAAAAGAAAAACCAAACTCCGAATATCTTCCAAAATGGAATATATATATATTTATTTATTGAGTTCAATACTGTTTCCAACTATATTTATATTTATTTTTATTGAGTTCAATACTGTTTCCAACTCACAGGACGTCTTCTAATGGAAAATCAATAATAATAATACTGACAACGACGGTAACGAATTGTTGGGCAATTGTATTTTTCATAAGTAAATTTCTGCTGGATGTGTAAGAGTAATCTAATAAATATAAACATTTTTGTCAATTTCAAGAATGTACAGTAAACAAAAAAGGTAATATTAAAGATACAACTTTATTTAATAGACAAATACTCTTATTTCAAATTTATGCAGAATTTCTGAAAGTTTCAATATAATCAAAAAGTTTGTATCTTTAATATCCAAGTTTTTTCTATTTATTTTACATCGCTGAAATTAAGCTTCGTCTTTAATAATAATAATAACAACATTTTTTAAATAGTAATAGTAATTTATTGATTGCTAAAATATTTACCCATACAATAGACATCTTGAGTGACATTGCAACGTATAATTTTACAGAATTCACCTCGAAGTGCTGCATTGATTTCAACTAAAATTTTTTGATAATATTTTTTTGCCTGTATATTATGTATTTACAACACATGTTCTTCTAATGTTAATAATGAAGATTATTCAGAATTTTTTGGGATAATAATTTTTTTTGTTTATATAATTTTTTTTAATTATAATAATAATTTATTACATTATTTTTTCATGTTACATAAGAGTGTTATATTAATGATATTATCACATAATAATCAGTATCTTCTTTATTGTTGTATACTTTACTAACTGTTTTATTACATAATCTGCTTCTATAGTTATAAGGATTAGGTGAGGTTGAGTGAAGCGAGTTAATTCCACCTACTTTGAAGCTTGGGTTAGCTTTTGGGAAGAGAGTGGGATTTAGCCTTCACTATTTATGTTGTTGCTACTGTTTATTTATGGGATATTGGCATTGGATGCTGCTGATTTGTGATGTTTATATTAGTGTTAATGGTTTCTTAACTTTGTTGGTATATTTTCCAGAGTTCGTGTTTTAATGTTCTGTAGTTATCTATGTGTTTTAAATTTCTTGGTAGGTTTTTGATTTGCGTGGGTATCTGACGTGATCTCAGAAAAGAACCGTATGAGTTGTTGAAGGGTGTGGGAATGTAGAGGGTTGTTGTAGGTCGTGTTATACGATATGTATCTCTGTTGTTTCGATAGAAGATGTTGAAGTAATTCATTGTTAATGTGATGCAGTGTTTCAGGTTTTTAATGCTCAGAATTCTAAGTATCGCCATTGCTTTTCGGATATTGGTTGTTGCGTGTAAGGTGTCCAGATCACTGTTGACACGATTTGCCTGCTTGAATGAGTCTGTAATGTTTCTGATTTTGTTAGGTGGCTGTTTGATGTATTTGCACAGACTGGTATTTAGCATCTGAGTAGGGATTCCCAGATACCGTGATATAGGAGTTTTTATTTATGTTGGATTGAATAATGTCTTTTACTTGGAGGAGTTTTCCTGTGATGATACGGGGGTTTTGTATGTAGGTATTCTGCATGTTTTGTCTATTTAAGGTGTCAATCTATGTAAAAACCAAAGAATTTTTCATGTGTTACAGGTTTAATTTCGGGACATTGTCGGTTTTTTTGTTCCTAATGCAGCGGTATGTGTGCGAGTGTATCGGGGCGCATGATTCTCTGGTTGTGTATTATTAACATCTGTGTTTTGGTGCCGTTGATTACAATTGTGTTTTAGTAGAAGTATGCTGTGATTTCATTTAGGTTTTGTTATGCTTCGCAGAGAGCCGTCTTGATGTCTGTGTTGATTGCTAGTAGTGTGGTGTCACCTGCGCTGAATTATATGACTACTTATGGCCATGTTATAAACATCGTTATTGCATATGTCGAATAGAGTGGGTGATAATATGGCGCCTTGAAGGAGAACGTGTTTTATTTGTATACCCCGAGTGTGATATGTACGTATTTTTGTTACTTGTGTTCTGTTTGAGAGGTAGTTCCTGAACTAGATATGCAGTATTCCTCTTATACCTAGTGAGTATAGTTTGGTGAGTAGTATGTCATGTTCAAGTGTATCAAATGCTTTGGTTAGGTCCAGCAGTATAAGGATGGCGTACTTGTTTTTTGTCGACAGCTTTGTTTATTGTGTCAGCGATGTCTTCTAATAAAGCGATTGTGTTTTCTGTTTTCTGAAAGCCGTATTGGTTTTGTGAGATGATATTGTACTTCTGTAAATAGTTCTGTAGTCTGGTGTGTGTTATTTTTTCTAGAATTTTTGAGATAACTGGTAGTATAGCTATTAGTCTGTAGTTCTGAGTATCGTTTCTTTTCCCGTGTTTGCATATTGGCATAATTACTGCAGTTTTTAGTTGTTATGGAATAATGCCTGTGTCGAATATTATCTTCACGAGTTTCAAAAGTATTGAAATTTATTTGTTTAAAGTGTGTTATAAGGTCTATGAGTCTTATTTTGTCTATTCCTCTAGAGTGCTCTTTGGATTTAGTTGTAGGAGTGCTTCTTTCAGTTCCTGTTTTGTTAAAGGTGGAAAATACATCGTTTGTTGTTGACTTTGCGTCAGTAGTTTTTTGTTGATCGTTGGTAGATTGTCTTTTTTGTGTTGTGTGATATTGTTTGTGAAAGCATGGTTGAATGAGTCTGCTAGTTCCTCTTGGTTTGCGTCCTGACCGAAGCTTTTTGCAATAAAATCTTGTGTTGAAGTTTTCTTTTTTCGAGTTACTAATTCGTTGAGTGTAGACCATGTTTGCGTAATGTTGTCATTATATTCCATGAATTTTTAGAAGTAGTAGCGTCTTTTTGTCCTACGAATTTTTGTTATTAGTTGATTTCTTGTGTTTTTGTATAAGATTTGCAAATGCGTGTTACTGGGTGAATTTTTATCTTTTTTCCATAGATTTTCTTTTACAGTAATACCATTTAGTATGTCGTCATTTATCCATGAATTGTTGTCTGTTTGTCGCCTCGTTTGTGTAGGCTTTGTTGCTTATTTGTATATTTCTGTGAACTTTAGTTGAAAAATTTCATATAATGTTACAGGATAGTAGTAGGGGTGGCACTTCTGACCAGATCAAGATCAAGATAAGATAAGGAAAGTGGGCGTGGCTTCCTGACGTCATTGTGAGTGACGTCATGAGTTTGGAATTTCCATGTGGGCAACTGTGTGAATGGCTTCAGTTCTTGTGTTTTGGTTCGCATATGGGATTATGGGGGATTTTTTTGGTTCGCCTATGGAATTATGGGTGATGATAGAGATAGGGATTCGTGTTGTGATTGGTGGGACACTTTAAACCAAATGCTTCCGGTGTGCGTGGCTTCCTGAGTCAGGAATTTCCCTGGGAGCATATGTGGTCACTGGCTTCAGTTCTTGTGTTTTGGTTCGCGTATGGAATTATGGGTGATTGTAGAGATAAGGATTCGTGTTGTGGGTGTGTGTTGTTTTCAGATGTAGATAAGTGACGTCATTTGTTATTTGTAAATAAATGTCGTCATTTGTAAATAAGTGACGTTGTTGTTTTGAATGGAAAGGATGATATTAGTGGAAAAGAAATCGTGTCGTGATTGGTGGGATACTTTAAACCAGATCAAGATCAAGATTAGATAAGGAAATGTGACGTGAATATTTGTTGTTAGTTGTAAATAAGTGACGTTATTGTTTTGAATGGGAAGGATGATTTTAGTGGTTAAGTAATCGTCTCGTGATTGGTGGGACACTTTTAACCAGATCAAGATCAAGATAAGATAAGAATCGTGACGTGAATGTTTGTTGTTATTGAGTTTGGAATGATAGTTTAATTTAACTATATTCTATGTCACACAAACGTACAGTTTTTTTTCTTCTCTAGATGGTTGTACTAATTTTCCAATACATTTTGGGTATTTCTTTCCTGTTAAAGTGTGAGAATTCTTAGAGAAAGTCGTGATGGCTCTCGTGTTTCGATCTTTTCTGAATAATTAATTATATTCTTAAAGTACCTGTCCTTAAACACACACACACACACACACACACACATTAGACATAAAAAATCGCTAATGTGTCCATGTTGATACTCTAATATATAACCTATGATTATTCTTATGGAAAAAAAAAAAAACTATTCAGTATTAGAATTACGCTTACCAAACAACATGCCATTAGTTATGTTTAAGTTAAAAAAGTACCTACAGCTTTCCAGATGACTCGTCGAAATTCGATTATTCCAAAATAGTTCAATTTTATATCCACAACACAACACAAACACAGAAACCACAAAGAATGAAATTTCTGTAAATACTGTAACCTGAAGTAGTTACTTCGTCCTTTAGATTATGGAGCATAGATGGTGAGGTTTCGTCATTGCAATATCCCCCAGCGAGCGCTTTTCTTCAAAGGGGATGACATGAGTCACATCCGTAAATTGGGAATTTATTTTCCAACACTGAATATTTCTCATTAAGTCTTTTACAGTAGGTTTTCTGAATATTCCAATTGTTGATTAACATGTATTCACAGAACACAAACACAAATCTGAAAAGAACATTTCACTTTTTCATTATAGGTTCCTGTGGCTAACATATATTCACACCACAAAACACACAAAACATAGGAGTTGATAGATATTTCAGTAAATAACCAGAAAAGCTGGTGGACTACTTAATTTACTTTAGTATCCGTTTGGTTCTCTGTATTAATCTTTCCCACGGGTGTCCATCCTCGGTAGGAAGCTCTATGCGCCGTTTTATTTAGTGTAAGTGTTATTTCCGCTTTCTAATTCCGATTGCTGTTAGAGTATGGAATTAAGACAAGTGAAATTATTATTATTTTTTTTCAAATTGATTGGTTATTTTCTGTATTTTACTTTTAAAAGTCATATTCTAACAGAATAACTGAGTAGAATTAATAAATATATAAAGTATATGAGAATTTATTTTCCAACACTGTATATTTCTCATTAAGCCTTATCCGGTCGCCTTTTGTTGTACGTAGCTGAGAAATCGTGTGTTTTGTTTCGAACTTTTGGTTTCCGCTGGGAAATTACCAATATAACTATTAATTTTACCTTCGATTCCTTGTGCTCTTAACCTATTTCTGTAAGTAGAATTTATTTATGAATTATTTTCCCACACTGTTAGTTTTCATTCATTAACCTTGTTTCTAGATAACGAACAAATAAGACTTTTAATTCAATGAATCAAAAAAAAATTCTCTGGTTACTTTGTGGCATGAAATTTAACAAAAAAAAAAAAAAAAATGTTATCTTCCTTCTTAAATTTGTATAACACATCTACGACACCCAATTTGTTCATTTAATTTACACATTTTATTGAACGAAAAATATTATTTACAAATTGTATTTACTGAATCTAACAATACAGAAAATAAATAAATTGAAAAATACATCAAAGGTTCTTCCATGGTTGTGGAATTACCATCGTATGGTTTTGACAATGTGATTCTCATCTGAAAGTTAATTTTCATTTGGTGCTTGTTTGTTTGGAATTTATTATTGTAGTAGTAAAATTAAGGGTTGCATATTTATATTTTCGAATCCAATACGTATACTTCAGAGAATTATTAAAAGCACAGAATCTTTCATTATGTTTCCAAAAGCATTTAAAAGTACACATTATGTTTTCACGTTTTGGGCATCCAATTTCATTTAAATCAAGAACAGGCCTCCCTATTAACTTCGTTAATGTTTTTGATTTTTCTCTTCCTTTGGCAAGTAATATATGATATTTGCATGTTGATTCTATTCCAATCTCTTAGTTTGTCCAAAGCTAGTGAACCAATTTCCCACTTCAGCTGATGGTTATATTTTATTAACCAAGAATTCTGTTTTTTAACTCTTTCAGGTAATTCTTTCCAACTACAAGGTGATTTTGTCACTGCATATCTTACACTAAATCCATCAGAAATACAAATTTCTTTAGGAAATAAATTTGAACTGTTATTCAACAAAAATTGTACATCAATTATCCCAATGATAAGTGAAAATTCGTATTTTTCACCCACTGTCGATTTTTCATAATCGTTTTCCTTCATTCTTCTTCTTTGATTACTTCATATGGCACCACAAATAAATAGTTATTTATTATTATTTCACTCATTATTAGCTCTGATCGTATACTTTATGGTAACTTTCGTTTACAAAATTCTAAACAATTAGAACTTTTCACAAAGAAACTTTTAATGAATTTGTGGCTCACCCATTATTTTTGCATTACCAAACACAAATCACAAAACAGCAGCTGCAGTGGATGAACGATTACCTTAAGTCCAAACTCACTCGACTCTCTGGTATTTTCTTATAGTACTGTTTACACTTACCATCCCCTACCCTGACCGTTCCTTCAAAAATGAACCTTTGCGCAGATGACTCAACGACATGTTTTCACATGCTGTTGGATATACTGTTGGTGTGTTTTTATCTTACTTTGTGTAGGGAAAGGTAAAATATGTATATGTGTTATCTGTAGAGTACAAACATTTTCTCTATGCCAAACATTAAAGAAGTGTTAAAGTCACGTTTTGTTGGTTTAATTAGATGCTTCTCTCTTTCTCTCTCTGTAAAATAACCAAATTCTAACAGTTCGGATTTTCGATTATGTGAACGATTTGTTTTCAGATAACTCAAATAATGTCAATAGATAGCATTAGACAATTTCTAAAATAATCAATACATTGATTTTCGTTTTCAACACTTTTTTTTTTTTCCTGTCCTGGCATTAATTTCACAGTTGTGATTTTTTTTAAATAATTAAACAGAATTGCATTAAGATATAAAGTTGTGGATTTAAATATCAAGATCTAATCAGAATAACTGAGTAAAAATTCACTGGAAAAACACAACAACAAAAACACACATCTTTGTTCATTTAAGTTTACAAATGCACATTTTATTTTGCTGAAATACTATTTACAAGTATATTCACTGAGAAAAATTCGAAACATGTAATTACCTAAAAATATTTCACAATATTTAGTTCAGACTCTTAACATTTTCCAAAGAGTTCAATGAATAAAATTTTTGTTACTCACTGTTTTTTGGTTACATTACATCAAAATATCTGGTCACGCAAAAGAATTTTTAAATCAGATACCATGGTAACCATACTTCCATACGTTTGATATTGTGTCAGTCTGGAAATGACACCATGCCTCGCTAAACATTCTGTGTATTCTTTTGTCAGCAAATATACACAAACAGTTTTTGTAAAATGTTCGTAAATGTCCCAAAATAAAGAATCTTTATCGAATTGGATAAAATGTTGAAAGTCTAATTTTACCATTGATGAATTTAAATGTTGAGCGATAATTTTTCCCATTAAACGGACAGATGGTAATTCAGTTTCCAAAAATAGTAAATGATTAACAATGTCATACATTTTTGTTGAAAATCTCTCAGCTTCTTCACAACTAATAGAAAAAACCTTACTTCCATCAGCTCCTGTATCATCAAGTATTAGTTCCCCATCTTGGCATTTCAGAATATAACAATCAACGAGGTCCATTTCGTAGTCAACTCTTCTTTGCAAGTAGCCGAGGATATCAGACCACTTCCTGCGTAATTTTTTCCAAGTGGTCCGAGATAAATACATCACAATGTACGTGTCTTCTAAAATAATAATCGGTTTCCATCCTTTTAGAGTTAGGTGAAGAGTTTTGTCTCGTGCTATTTTCCTGAAGAAAGAAAATTTCAATGACTTTTGTGGCTCACCCATTATTTTACTTTACTTTACTTTCCTGGATACCAATCACCACAACACAATACGATAACTTCACAGGATGAACGAATTGTTGTAACTGCAAAGACACTTGACTCGTTTATTTTTCCTTATAGTACTGTTTACCTGACCCTTAACCCTGACCGTTCCTTCCAAAATGAAACTTTTGAGCAGATGATTCACGGACATGTTTCTACATGGTGTCGGATAAACCATGACGACAATGACGGATGTGTGTCACCCTGGGAAAATTCCAAGATATCTTATCTCAAAAACATCACCCACAATTCCATAGCCAAACAAAACATGACAACAATGTCGTTATGTGTTCGGATAATTCTGGGGAACATATTTCTCTCATACAGTGATATCACAGAGGGTGACAGATGTCTTCCCTGCAATACTCCCCCAACCTAACCCCATCACCCTAGTCTCACACCATCCCCTCTCCTCCAGAAGATGTCTGCTCAGCCTAGTGGAGATGAGTGAGCTCATCGTTTGCGGATATCTTTTAGTGATGTCACCTGCACTTGATACTGATAACTTTTTTTGGAAAAAAAAAAAAATTAACAGTCATATTGGTAATTTCCCAGCGGAAACCAAAAGTTCGAAACAAAACACATGATTTCTCACCTACGTACAACAGAAGGCGACCGGATAAGGCTTAATGAGAAATATACAGTGTTGGAAAATAAATTCTCATATACTTTATATATTTATTAATTCTACTCAGTTATTCTGTTAGAATATGTCTTTTAAAAGTAAAATACAGAAAATAATCAATCAATTTGAAAAATAATAATAATAATTTCACTTGTCTGAATTCCATACTCTAACAGCAATCGGAATTCGAAAGCGGAAATAACACTTACACTAAATAAAACGGCGCATAGAGCTTCCTACCGAGGATGGACACCCGTGGGAAAGATTAATACAGAGAACCAAACGGATACTAAAGTAAATTAAGTAGTCCACCAGCTTTTCTGGTTATTTACTGAAATATCTATCAACTCCTATGTTTTGTGTGTTTTGTGGTGTGAATATATGTTAGCCACAGTAAGCTATAATGAAAAAGTGAAATGTTCTTTTCAGATTTGTGTTTGTGTTCTGTGAATACATGTTAATCAACAATTGGAATATTCAGAAAACCTACTGTAAAAGACTTAATGAGAAATATTCAGTGTTGGAAAATAAATTCCCAATTTACGGATGTGACTCATGTCATCCCCTTTGAAGAAAAGCGCTCGCTGGGGGATATTGCAATGGCGAAACCTCACCATCTACGCTCCGTAATCTAAAGGACGAAGTAACTAGTTCAGGTTACAGTATTTACAGAAATTTCATTCTTTGTGGTTTTTGTGTTTGTGTTGTGTTGTGGATATAAAATTGAACTATTTTGGAATAATCGAATTTCGAAGAGTCATCTGGAAAGCTGTAAGTACTTTTTTAACTTAAACATAACTAATCGCATGTTGTTTGGTAAGCGTAATTCTAATACTGAATAGTTTTTTTTTTTTTTCCATAAGAATAATCATAGGTTATATATTAGAGTATCAACATGGACACATTAGCGATTTTTTATGTCTAATGTGTGTGTGTGTGTGTGTGTGTGTGTTTAAGGACAGGTACTTTAAGAATATAATTAATTATTCAGAAAAGATCGACACACGAGAGCCATCACGACTTTCTCTAAGAATTCCCACACTTTAACAGGAAAGAAATACCCAAAATGTATTGGAAAATTAGTACAACCATCTAGAGAAGAAAAAAAACTGTACGTTTGTGTGACATAGAATATAGTTAAATTAAACTATCATTCCAAACTCAATAACAACAAACATTCACGTCACGATTCTTATCTTATCTTGATCTTGATCTGGTTAAAAGTGTCCCACCAATCACGAGACGATTACTTAACCACTAAAATCATCCTTCCCATTCAAAACAATAACGTCACTTATTTACAACTAACAACAAATATTCACGTCACATTTCCTTATCTAATCTTGATCTTGATCTGGTTTAAAGTGTCCCACCAATCACGACACGATTTCTTTTCCACTAATATCATCCTTTCCATTCAAAACAACAACGTCACTTATTTACAAATGACGACATTTATTTACAAATAACAAATGACGCCACATATCTACATCTGAAAACAACACACACCCACAACACGAATCCTTATCTCTACCATCACCCATAATTCCATACGCGAACCAAAACACAAGAACTGAAGCCAGTGACCACATATGCTCCCAGGGAAATTCCTGACTCAGGAAGCCACGCACACCGGAAGCATTTGGTTTAAAGTGTCCCACCAATCACAACACGAATCCTTATCTCTATCATCACCCATAATTCCATAGGCGAACCAAAAAAATCCCCCATAATCCCATATGCGAACCAAAACACAAGAACTGAAGCCATTCACACAGTTGCCCACATGGAAATTCCAAACTCATGATGTCACTCACAATGACGTCAGGAAGCCACGTCCACTTTCCTTATCTTATCTTGATCTTGATCTGGTCAGAAGTGCCACCCCTACTACTCAGGATCATTTACTTTAAGTAGGGAATTAGAGTCTGTATTTTTTACATGGTTATCAACAATGCTCTTTAGTATGATCGAGTTTTGCGACTTTTGTGGTGGTGAAAGGGAGGGGGAGATTAGGTAACGTAATAAAACGAAGTTGAGACAAAGTAGTGATCGGCAATTGTAACGTTAATTACTGATGATGTATATGTATTGATGTAGATATGATCAATGCGTGATTATTTTAGTGAGTTATTGAGTATTTCTTCTCTTGTTGGGGAGTTAATGGTAGGGTTTATGTTGTACTGACTTAGTATATCAAGATATGTGTTAGTGGATGACGAAGTGTGGTCAAGAGTATTTATGTTAAAGTCTCCTATTAGGAATGAGCCTGTGTGTGGTACGGGATTCGATGCCACATGTTTTTAACTGGTGAAGAAAGCCGAGTGGATTATTATCTGGGGATCTGTATATTGTGTTTATTGTGTATTTGATACTATTGTGGATATTTGTGATTTCCAAAATTAGTGTTTCAGCATGTTTGAAATAAGTTTGTTTTTCAGTCACGTTGTATTTTTCTTTGATAAATGCCACGATGCCACCTCCTCTTTTGCTTGGTCTACATAAGTTGCAGGTTTGGTAATTATTTAAGTTATATGCGTAAATTTCTGTGTCGTTTATTGCAACTTTGGTCAGTATTAGCACATCTATGTTTATCATGGTATAATTGAGCTGTGTTATCAATATAAGCCAGTGTTTTTTTATACTTATGTTTGTGTGTACGATAGTGAAGTAGGTATTGCCGGAAAGGTTGTCTGACCATTTCTTCAAAGAGTCAAAGACCTTGAAGTTTATGTTGTCTGACTGGATATGATGTTCACCTATGTTTGAGATCTCCATTATATAGTGTTTAAGTGATTTCTAATCTTGTTCTTAAGGATGTGAAAAGTTAGTGTTTTATATTGATAGGCTGTGTAAGTCGGATTCATTTGTTATTATGTATACTCGAGTGTTTTCATTCTTTCTCATAAATATCTGTGAATTCTTAGTCCATAGGAACTTGTAGTTTTTCTCTGGTTTTGTCTTCCCTGCTTGGTATAAAAGATTTTTGAAGTATTGAGTCCAGTGTTCCGTTATATAGATTGGTGTTGGGAGTTTCTTATCAGTTAGGATCATTGTTGTCGGCCTTGTTTTCTTGCTTGCTGCAAGAATGGAATCTGTCAGGCGTATGTTGTTAAAACGAGCGATGATTGGTGGCGGTCTCTCTTTGTGTTCTTGTGGGCCTCAGTTAATAGAGGTGGTATATGTGGTTGCGATTTAAATTCCAATTTTGCCTCCGATCAGTTGCATTATGTTGCTTAAGTAGTCTGCATTTTTTTCCGTTATTCCCTCAATTTCAAGTTTTTTTTTTCTTTCTTTTTGTAGCATGTCCTCCATTTGACACTTGAGTGTGTTTACTTCTTTCCACAATTCTTGATTTTCGCGCTGGACTGTTTCTTGCGTTTCTATCGCTAACGTTACATTTGTCTTTATTTCTCTCACGGTTCCTAACATTTCTTCAGTGGTCTCGTTATTGAACTGTATGTAACGTTCATACTCCTTAAATTTTTGTTGATTTGTTCAATGTGTGTATTTAGCAAGTCTTTCACCATGAGGTTAAATGCATCAAAGTTATCTGTAATTTTAGGATCAGGAGGCGGCTTACCTTGATGTGCGTCGTTACTTTTCTTTGGTGTTTGGTCTTTGTTCTTCATTTTCTCACTGCACTGTTGACATCGCTATTCGGTCAGTTTCGCTGCACCTTTTGCTTTCCACGTGCTTTCTCAGATCCCTGAACAGTGGAAGTGTTGTTTTTTGTTACATCCGGAACAATGCGGCTCGTCCCCTTCATTGCTTAATTTGCTATAAAGATTACGTTTATTTAAAGTTCAGAGTGCCTTTTAAATGAATATAAACACGTTGTACTACCTGAATGCGCGAGCTATAACAGGAAAGGGATAAAAAGTAATTTTTAATAAATTAAAATACAATAGATCGCAAACAGTGTTAAAGAAAGAAATTAAGAATTATAAAACAAACTATGAGAATATCAGCATTGATCATTACGAAAAATAATGAGATTGATTAATAAAAGAAATAATAAAAAGTTTACTAAATTATCGTTATATTTGTGAACCATTTGGTTAAAATTTTATTTCATGGATATTTTGGGTGTGTGTGTGTGTGCGTGCATGCGTGCGTGCGTGCGTGCGTGTGTGTGTACTTGCGCGTGCCGTGCCAGTAGTCAAATATCCACCGTAGTTATGTGAACTTTGAATTCTCCGATTTTATTCTAAGAATAAACTCCCGATGCCATTATTATTGTTATTGTGCCTGTCGAATACTGGAGAGTGAATATCAAATATGACACCGAAGAATGCAAAAAGACCGGACAATTGATGTACAGTAGAGAATTCCTTCTCACATAAGACATCTTTCTGCAAGTCCTGGTAAATCATGTTAAGTGGATCATACTACTGAGGTCAGTGGTGTTAGCAGGAAGTTCCCTTACACGTAGCACTTTTTAAATTCTCTCATATCAGATAACATGTAATCGTATCAATTTCCTTAAAACGCTCCTTTCTTACTTCAACTGTTCTTCCCATAAAAATCTTATGTATACATATTTTAGCATAGCTAAAGATAGGTTAAGTTACAGGACTGAAGTGCTCTCGGCAACTGAGAAGAAACATAGAAAAAAGCTGGACTCATCTTTTCTTTTCAGATTTCATTGCCACCAATATTATTTTCTGAATACGAATATCAAATATGTCCTCGATTTTTTTTAATTTTATTTCTGAAGAAATCACTTAGTCTAACTTTGTAGATCATGTATCAGTAATTATACTAATTATACGGTAACAAATAAGTTGGAGCGTTACGATGACACTAGCAACGCCAATTGCAATGGAATACGAAAACAGCTCCCGACTGTTTTCATATTCCATAACAATTGGCGTTGCTAGTGTCATCGAATGCTTCGAACGTCTACGTGTGATCTAATTCCCTCCCTACAGTGGCTTTGACCTCTGATAATAAAATAAATTTTTAGGACTAAAGGTCACAGATTAACTTGGCAAGATTGTGAGTCATAGGGATTAGTATATGGAAGAATACGATAGCGAATCTATGTTCAAAATAATTACAGCAAAAAAAAAAATGTCAAACAAGCAAACAGTTGATCGAATTTTGAGTTTAATGACGGGGGGGAAAGGACGAGAGGGCATCCTTAGATATTGAGCATGAATGTCACCAAGAAGTAAAAAGAGCTAGATTTCTCTCTCTCAGAGCTATGCTTGAGTGGAATGGATTGTCACTGGATGTTGTGTGTGCAACTAGTGTGAATGAATTCACACTAGAACAGGCGTGACAGCTGATGTGGTAATGTGTCCTCCATCGATGAGTCCCTGACTCCATGGAGGTTTCTCTTAATACTAAAAAAAAAATGCTACATGTACCGGTTTGGTTGATATTTGGTTATTGTTTGACAAAGTAGCCATTTCTAACTGGGTTTAGTTTATTTAACTTTGTAGATCATGCATCAGTAATTATACTAATTATGCGTATAATTATGTGTATAATAATTTCATGTTCAATGAAAATAAAAAAAATTATAATAATAAAAATAAATAATATTTTGATAAAAATAATGTGATATACTTCAAAAAATTCAAGAGATACTCGCTATTTGCGGGGTTGTGTTCCGGGACAGACTTTTCGTTAGGAGTTGTATTTGACTTCTGATTTGTAAATATTCTCATGTCATTCTCATTCTCATGTCAACATCTTAAAAGCAACAGTAATCAACAGCAGGTTGAGTTGGTTGAAGTTGACGCAGTAAACGAGGAGTTGCTGTATTTTTTACCGTAAAAGCTGAGCAATGGAGATCTTTTGGCGAAGGTCAAAAGATCTCCATTGCTTAGTTACTGGAGCTAGATCTCCATTGCTTAACTAGTGGAGCTAGTAGAGTCTAGCTCCACATTTTTCGATTCGCAGATTGATGCAATGTGTCGCGTCATGCAGAATATTTCAAGGATATACAAACATGCAAAAAAAAACACATTAAGAAGTAATCTGTTCTTAGTAACTATACCACTCCGTAATAAAGTGGTTGTGCAATTTTTTTTATTAAGGCACACAATGCACAAACAGGTTTCAATGTGGCTACTCAAGTCAGTCAATTCGACAGAACTTTTTCTTTATTAAATTTTTCCTAGATTTACTTTTGTGTGAAAGAACTTTCATGGTAAAGTCAGTATGGACATATCCCACTGTAGCCTTGATTTCGAATCCCGTTTAGGACGCGAATAACCTTTATAATAGTTTTACCAGAAAGTTACTTAGCTGGTTTCATACAGCTTACCAGGGTTTTTACCCACCCCAGCAATTGAAGAAATAAACATACAATTATCAGAGAAATACATCGGCCTCATATCCGCAGTTTCTTCAACGGTGGTTCAGAACAGCAGCAAACCACAACCTTTATAAGAAAATCCATTTGTGAAATCGTACTGGCCCAAACATATTCACACTAGATCGGGATAAAAGTGAAGAATGAATGCGATCTGTAAATTCCAGTGGAATGTATTTTCCATGGGAACTCTGAAAAATAATGCTGCTCAAAATTCTTTAGTACATATCTAAGCAGAAGTAATGGTATGTCTATATCTTTTATTATATTCCATTAAATATTTGTTACAGTTACCGAAATTAGTATAGTTCTGTTTTATGGTGTACCTTGAAGCACCATACCACTTCAAGCAAGTGTAGTATGAACCATAATTTTACCTGGAATAAAGTTTTCTTATTCCAAAGTATTTTGATAGTATCATTATGTACCTTTTTCTTATTTTAATGTAAAAACATAAGTTCCGTGTCAGTACGATTTTACTTTGTTAAGAGTAAATTTAGAATATTGAAACGTTGGAGATGTAAATTTTTAAAAACAAAATCTTATCTCGGCGTTCTTAAGAGGACTTCACCTTGATCGAAATCAGTTATTTGCTGGGATGAACGCTGTTTCTAAGGGTTTCCTGCTGATGTTACTTTTTTTTTTTGAGAAATACAGAGTTCAGGAGAAAAGGAAAGTTTAGGGAGAAGATAAATTATAGTAACAATTGAATCTGTCGTTATGACAATCGGACTTTAAATATCACAATCAGTATCATTGATGAAAATTAAAAGCAACGAATTACCCAACAGTGATCCCACTAGAAATTCGCTTGTTGCAGTACCTGATATTAAAAGTTTGGTTTTAAATTCGCAGAGAGGATTGGTAAGATATTTTAAGTAAGGAAGAGAACGCCTGCTTCATCCTAACACTTTAAAATGTAAAATATGCTTCATCTCGTTGGCTAAAAACCAGGTGGTTACTAATCCTGAGACCATAAATCCAGAACAATTCAGGAAGATGTGAATCTACTATAAAAATATTAGTTCAACTCAGTATGATTCTTCCACAGGGAATATTAATTTATGGAAACATTTTTACTAGAACACACATAAATGCAATTATTCCGCTTTAAAGGTTATTGAGGTTTTTAGTATTATTCTATTCAAGTGTCACATTCCGATGTCAGTGATGATGTTAGTTTTGCAATATCGAAGTGAAAGTCCTACAATATTTGTATTAAAGTGCAACAGAATTAAAAACAATGAGGAAAATGTACACTTCAGAAGGATTATAATATGAAAGTTAACAACTGGAAATAAAAGACGATTATGAAGAACTCAAACTATGAATAATAAAGAACTCAAAAATAATAAAAGATATATATGTTATTATTTTAATTGAAAACATCTCGCTGCTTTAAACCCACCATTCCAATTTAGTTTTATTACGTCATGAATAAAAAAAAAGTTTTTTTAAACCAACAATGTCATTTAGAAAGATATTGTTACTGGAAACATTATCAGCAATGGTGGAGCATACGTGATACACAGTTTGAATTGTTATCCACCAACGAACAATACTGGAACAGAATAAAGGCAATTTGCAAAGTGTTTGTTTATGTGTACAGTTAACCATGATAAGCAAATTCGTTTATAATAGCAGAACAGAAAATGGCTGTTCTGCTATTATTAAAAATGAAAAATTGCGTGAATGTTTCATAATTCTTCATCGTTTAAGATTCTATCTACAAAAGAACAAGGTGGTGAGTAAATACCAACATAATTTATGACTTTAAAATGCTGGAAATGTATAACGAGTAAAAAGACTGTAAGCTTTCACCAACGGAGGTACTATTATTATTATTATTAAAACTGAGGTTGCTTGAATAGACAGTTTATTTATACTATAAATGGAAATTAAATATATGGGTGCAAATCACTATTTGATAATTACAAATGTTTTGTCTTGGGAGTTCGACACACCTCATTAGCCGAGTTTCATTTCTAATTATTTTTCTTATACAATAAATGAGACCAAATAAAAATAACAAGACGTGAATTCTTTTAAAAACGTATATCTTGAATAATTTTTCTATGGCCAAAAGAATAATTTCGCTCCTAGCTGGTTACAACCTCAGTTATTTAAAATACTCTGATCAAAAAAAGTAACTAAAACAATTGGCTAGGATGAGACAGAGACACACACAGAGAAGGATAGCTGTAATGGCAGCTTAAAGAAAATTATAATAAAACACATTAATTTAACCATAAGTTTCTTGTCTTACACGATAAGCCTAAGAATGCTGAAATCAGCCTCCTCGTCTGAATTGGATTCATTTCTCGATAAAACTGAAAGTGAGGAGAAGATCGAAAAGTATAACAAGGCATGAAAGAGTCACTGAAAGTGATAAATCCCAAAATTATTTTAGCATTGAAATTGATTTGATATTAATCTAATACTATTTTTGTTCATTACAATAATCCCGAAGACAATTAAAACTAATAACGAGTGCAATACAAACTTTCTTAGGTCTCTCTGAAAGAATTGGAAACAAAAGTGACAACGGGAAAAATATCCTTATTTTTACCAATAAAGGAAAGAAGAAACAAGCACGATCAGCTGTGAGTACACTAAGATAGATCTTACAAAATATTGCAAAAGCTATTTGAACTTTCATTTTTCTTTAGTTATAAATGAAATATTATTGCAATTTTTGGGTGTGTATTGGATGCAGTTCAGGCACAATTAATCGTGGTAATTATGCTGGCCAGAGGTGTAATACACTGCTTTAAAACAAGTAAATATTTCAATTTCTTTATTCTGTTTGATTTTAAAAAAATTAAAGAAAACCATGCAAAATTTAGGTTTAATCTACTCTAATAGAAATAGCTTCTGCAAAAATTATAAATTATAAATTCGTTGTGAAGACTCTCTGAGCTGCATTCGAAATGCATTCATTTTTCAGGGTGTTGATAGATGTAAACGTCAATATCGTTTCAGGTTTTAAAAAGTTTATATTCATTTTAAATGATAAAAGTGCAATACAGAACATCGAAATTTATCAATTTAATAACGATTACACACACACACACACACACACACACACACACACACACACACACACACACACACACACACACACACACACACACACACACACACACACACACACACACACACACACACACACACACACACACGCATGCACATGCACACACACACACACACACAATTTTTCATCGTTAAAAGAAAAATGTCGAAATGACTACATACATGTACATTATGTAAGGAAAAAGACCAATTCAACAAAGGAAACGACTTGAAGAAAAATGGACTGATAAAGCCAATCAGCGGGAAAATATGTTAACCCGAGTCTATAATAATTACAGGCCGAAGGCTAACTGAAGAATAAATGTAGAAATCTGAGAGAAAAGATGTAGAATATATTCATCCAAAAGCCGTGGATCGGGACACAACACCAACAATCATCAGGAAACAGAAAAGGTCAAATCAGGCACTAGAAATTTTATATGGGTCAGAAACAAAAAAGACGCAGCATAAAGTGATTTGTGCCAACGCGCATTAAAACAAACACTTCCACTGAATACAACAGTGTGACAATGTTCAGTGAACAGGAAAAACAGCAAATTGAAATTTACAGTATATAAAAAACAGTTCTCGTCAAAAGGAAAAATACACGCAAAATTTCAAAGAAACAGTGAAATTTGAAACTCAAATATCTTGGATAAAATATTGACATAACAGAGAGGAAAAACATAGAACGAAATCTAAGATAACTAGGTTAAAAAAATTATATACGAACAATTAAATATTATAATAACATGAATTGACTAGACAAATACTCTTAAGAAAACAAGAAGGAGAATATAATAAGAAATTCCAAATAAATTTTATATTTCAAAACATTTTTAAAAATTAAATAATATCTAAGATTATGTACGATTAAATGACATCTCTGCATAAAAATATTTCGACTTACCTCATTAAAGTGTGTGTATAAACACACACCCACACACCCACCCACCCACACACACACACACATACATGCATACATAAATACATACAAAGAGATGCAAACCACATTACTCTGGTTTGATTAGTATAAACGATAGTGTTAACATTGAATGCCTTCGTAGGAGAGAATAACTATTAATTACAACATCTCAACGGTAAAAAGATATTTTCATATTTTTGCAGATAACATATAAATAATTTAGTAAATATTGGTTCAAAAATTTGGTATACAAAACTAAATAAAATCACTTAATAATAACAAAATAATACTAACATTTTAAATGAATAGTAATATTTTAGAATACTGTTGAAAGAATTATAATGTCGCAAAAGGAAATTGGATATTTTTTTATCTGGAATGTATATATATAACCATAGATAAAAACACACAAAAAAAGTTAACTACTATGAACTTACGCCAAGGTTTCTCCGCATTGTAACATATTATATGTAAGAATTATAACGTCTCAAAGGTAAAGATATTTCCATATCCTTATCTTGAAGTGTGTATATACATACAGAGATGGTAGCATGAATACATTCACTTAAACAGTATAAGGTGTCTTGTAAATGTTTCTTGGCATCATAGCATAGTATATGTAAGACTTATAACGTCTCAAAGGTAAAGATATTTCGATATCCTTATCTTAAAGTGTGTATATACATACAGAGATGGTAGCATCAATAGACTCACTTAAATAATATAAGGTGTCGTGTAAACGTTTCTTGACATAGTAGAATTGTTTATTTAAGTAGTAAAAAATCTTAGAATAAAAATATATAGTATTCCTATGTGAAATGTATATATATACATAGTGAGATGTTATCATAAATTCACTCATTTAATCGTATAATATGTCAATGCCAAGTTAGCATTACGTTCTAGCAGTTAAAACTTCTTTAATTCAAGGGTGGCAACTGGCGGCCCGCGGGCCCCATGCGTGCATTTTTGGCAGCCCATTGAAGGTTGTCCATACTTACATGGTATGTATCCCGTATGTTAAATTATTTAAATAATACATTTTATAATATGAATAATGAATTAAAAACAATTCTATACGTATAGTTTGTGATATCGACGTGCAACTTGGCGCAAGTCAACTGTGTGAGTCATCATGAGTGTGGATAACAAAGACGATTTCATCCGACTACAATCGAGATTTTGCGGACTTTCTCAATGCGTTCCCTGGTCTGCCTTTTAATTTAATTCAATAATTCAATAATACATGAACTATTATTTTCAGAGGATATATAACTGTTAAAAAATTCAAAAATGAGTTCAAGAATACGTAAAATCGCAGACGAAGGAAGAAGGTTTAATGATGAATGGAACAGAAAGCACTTCTTTATTGAAAAGGGGGGTAAGCCCCTTTGTCTTTTTTGTCATAAAAGTGTTGCTGTTATTATGAAAGAATATAATACCAGTCCTCATTATGAGAATGAACATGAAAGCCAATACAATGATTTGAACTGTGAACTTGGAACAAATCAAATTAATAAATTGCAAGCGTCTTCGTGAATGCTCAGCGAAAGATATTTAAGAAGCAAAGTATTCACAATGAATCTTTTGTTCGTGCTAGTTATATCATAGCGGAACTGTTTGCGAAAGAAGGAAGACCTTATGCAGATTCAGAATTTATTACACTATGTTTATTAGATGTAATAGAACAAATATGCCCAGAAAACAAGAAGTTATTTCAAGATATTAGTTTATCTGCCAGAACTTGCACAAGGCGATTAGAAGAAATTCATAGCAGAACTGTTTTCTAACATAAACCCTTTAGAAAGCAAACCATGTATGATGAAGAAACATACGATGGAAGAAAATCTTCATCATTATATACGTTGTAAGTCTGCATTTAGAGTTGAATGGCAAACACAAAAGAAACTAGTTTGGTATTATTGGAGATTTACAAAGGGAATTTTCAACACGGTTTGTGGATTTTCCTAAAAATCGCATCGAAATGCGATTATTTTCGAATCTTTTTTAATGTCAACATTGATGACTTACTACCAAACTAACTACAGATGGAAGTTTTCGAATTACAACATAATGAAACATTAAAGAACGCATTTTCGTTAGAAAATATACAAAGCGTTTATCGATGCTTACCAAAAAAAAAAAAAAATTGAAGTATTAATCAGTTTGGCAAAGAAGATGATAGTCGCCTTTGCAAGCACATACATTTACGAACAACACTTTCTGCCATGAGTTTTAGAAAAAATAAATTACTTCTCGACTGACTGATGAACATTTGCATGCTTCGATTCGAATTTGCACCTCAGGTTATAAAGTGGATCTAGATAATCTGGCTAAGGGAAAACAATCACAAAAGTCACATTAAGCAGGGAGTCACACATATTACGATGCATAGACTATATTACTTTTTTTACGATAATAATTTTTCGTCGAGTTTCATTTTCATGCTTGCTTCATATCTCCTACTTTAAATATTTCTGTGTTTTTTTAAGACCGATATAATAAAAACAGATAACTTGAGTATTTTTTCACTCACTGTTTTCTCTTAATTACACGCTTGAGGCCGGATTATTAAAACTAAAATATGAACGTGGCCCGCTAGTTTGAAAAGGTTGCCGTATTCTGTGGGATAAGCATTTAATTTTTTTTTTATCTAAATCTGTTTTAGACATCCCATTATCGCATCCTGAATACCTTAATTTAACAAATATGAGGTGTTATGCAACATTTCTTGGTATGGCAGAAGAATGCATGTAATATATCGAGATGAACGCGTTTTTTATATGTGTGTGTGTGTGGGTGTGTGTGTGCATATCGTAACTGTTTTATGTGTTTCTTATTGCTATTTTTAAAGTTATATTTTTAGTTGAGGTTTATTCCTATGATGCCCAATTTCTCTTTCTTAATATAATGTATTCTTCATGATTATGAAATTTAATTTCTTCATCCTGAAGAGGATGTTGATTTTCTTTACATGTATGATAATTTTTTGCGTCCATTAAATTTTGTTAAATGTAAGAAGTATTGCGTGATTAAGTTATCGTACCGTGTCATTTTTTAACAATATTAATTTCTTTCACTATTGATATTTCTTTATTTTTTTACTTATCTTCATGTGACTCCTCTTGATGTGATACATTTGCTACTTCGACGCAAATGTGAGGCTTTCTTTCAGTGCTTTTGAATTAAGCATTCTGTATGGGAAGTTTAGAGGCTTTGTCGTCTAATGTTTCCACCTTTCTTGATTTGCAGTTATGTACACTACCGAATAAATTTGGGCATGTTAAAGTTTTTTATAATTCAGTGGAATTATTTTTTTCATTATTCTTTTATTTTCCTTCTGCTCTTAAATTTTCCATCAGTATGTGTGATATTGCCTTCATTCCTAATTACAATTATCTGCATTGCTATTATACAGTAGAACAGCTGCCAATTCCGGTTTAAGTTTTAATAATGTTCATTTTGGTTTCAACGTTTGTCGATCATTTTTTTTTCTTGTATAATTTTTTTTCAGTAGCCTACCTATTTTTTCATTTTCTAAAGCATGGTCATCCTGAATTTTCATTCAGTTTTTCCGTTTGTATACTTTCATTTATATTGCTACGAAAACCTGCTTTGAGTAGAGAACAATTCAGATTCCATAGGGTTCAGACCCTTGATTAAATGAATCAATTTTTAATCCTAGATATGTTATGTGCTTTATTTTTCCATTAACAGCAGAAAACTTTCGATAAGACGAGAAGAGTTAAGACGTTCTCTAAGATTGTTCCCTTCTCCCTAGCCATCTCCTGATGAGGCACCAAAAAGTGCCGAAACATGTTTCTTGAACGGGGTACTCAGGATTTAATAAGATTTAAACTTTTGTAAGATTGAAGTGTAGTCTAACATAAGAGGACTACGATTAAGCAATGTTGTAGTACCATTGATGTTTAAAAAGGGAAAAGTACAATCGAAATTTAGGGAAAATTAGTTTTCTTGTGTCCCTTTGATGGACATCGCGATCTGTCAAGAAACATGTCGGGATGGTGGGCATCATGAAGAATTGATGTATCTATCACTATTAAAAACCGGTTGATAACTCCGCAAATTTGTATTTTCGAGTTTGCCAGAACTTGACGGCTTAGTACCCTTCCAGAATAATTTCGCAAATTAACTAATAATTTTAATTCTTGCCAGGAACTTTCTTCAGTTCAATCTTTCTTTTCTTCCGTTAACTGCAATATCCTCTTCCTGGTTATAGTCTTAAATAACACGTTTTTTGTTTCTAGCTGGACCAACTTTTTTTCTTGAGTCGAATTGTTCTAATAAAAGTGAAAGGATTAAGCCAACCTATTCTTTAATAATTTGTTACTCTTAACTCTATTACGATCTTATTTAATACACTACTAACTTTTTTTTTCTCGCGCAAACGAAAACCGAGCTACGAAGTCACCTTTGTTTGAAGACGGACAAGATGGTGAACTTCAGTAGAAGCTCTGTTCAGTTACTTCTCAAAAGAAGTGCATCCTCATATAATTGACAAACGAATGGCAGGTAATGATATGTACTAAATATATTTTTTATTATCTTTGTCTAAAATATATATTTTGCATGTCATATTTAACAAGGTGCATCCTTTCATCAATCTACAGGTGATTATTCCCGTATTTTATTATCTTCGATTTATTAGCCTTTCGGTGATTTTTCTCAAACCTTCAGTAAACCATTCAAACTTTGGTTGCCTTTCATTATGATTTACTCTAATTATTGTGACATTTATTTTATGGTACTGTTGAGATTTATCCACAACCAGATTGAAAATTAAACAGATGATCAAATATGTATATTCGGAAATGTGAAATTCTAAAAGTTCAATATAATGATGATTTCGAATACGGGCTTTTTGATATCCTCTTTATTTATTTATTTTTAATTTTTAAAACAGTGATTTGTTTTGAGCTTTGTACACTTTTATAAATGTTATTTGCCTTTCAATTTTCGTTTTCATATTTATTTCTTTGCTGGGTTTTATAACTTAGAATTTCTTTAGTATAGAGCAATCCATTTAGCTGATTTTACTTTTTTTTTTTAATCTTTTATGGTTAACTCGTGCATATTTTGCTGGTTTGTTAATTTCTACGTCACTATTTTTTTTAAAAAAAAACTTTTTTGCGTTTATGATAATATCGTTATGGGAATGATTTATATAATATTCTCTAAATTGCCTTTAATTCACATTTAATATTCATTTTTTCATAAGGACTTATTCCCATTTCCTATTACGTCTATTTATAATATTATCCCACTAGAGATAAATTTTATAATTTTTTAATTTTATCTCACTAGAGATAAAATTTTAAACACCCGGAAATAAGAAGGTTTATTCCCCTTTTAATCATCTTCATGCTTTCAAAGTGGATCAACTTTTCCTGTAACCATTAAATCTTCTTTTATAAAAATATGAATATAAATTAGTTTACTGAATTACGTAGTACGTCAAACATATGCCTTCTAGGAAATATTGGGGAAAAGATGAATATCACACAATTTTGTTTGTTCGATATTAAGCTGAAATGCATTTCTAATTATGTCTTAATGTATGATGTTTTAATTAATTATTCTTTATTTATTATTAAATATTATTATTATTAAAATTATTAATAAATATTAATTATTTATAGTCCTAATGTATAAATGTATGGCGTACAGCATAACCTCTATTCCGCAATCCCTTATAACAATAACTTTTTTTACGATTCCAGGCCACAGCCTGGTGGCCTAGAACCGTAAAAATGATAAATTATTATAATAATAAAAAAGGCGTTCTAATATTTTTAAAATAAATTGGAAAATATTCCGAAAATTGGCATAATAATAACATTCTGATATAATAATTAAACTTCTAATCATCTTTTTAAAAAAGTAAGAAATTCTTTCCTGTAATTTATGTTATTCTTGTAAGAAATAATTTCATGGGTAACGAATGGCAATGCTACGGCATTGCCATTCGTTACCCTCCCTGGGCACCATTTTAGTCGCGTCGTACGACATGCATAAGCTACATTGGGGCTATTCTTATCCCGGCCACCACACGGGATACGTAAATGCATAGATTTGGTGTAGGCTGATGTATGTTTCTTATATAGAGTTTATATTCGTGTTCGAAGTATGTAACTGGTTTTTCAGAAATTTAAATTAAAATGAACAAATGATAATCACTTTTTAAATGCATGTTTATTTTACATTATTTCAGTCCATTATTTTATATTTTGTTAATTTATCATATGAACGTTTTATGTGCATGGTGTTTTTAATTCAATATATTTGTTGAACTATTTACCAAATAACATATCATTTAGAAGTTGCTGATAGGAAGTTGGTAATAGCATAAACCTAATCACGCAGTAGATGGATAATAAAGAGAACCAACGTGGTATTCTTTGCAATCCCGGAGGATATATATCAGGAGTTTATGATGATAAACATGATACATGCACTTTAAATATATATATATATATATATATATTGAAAATCGGGAATATTCCTCAACCGCACCGTTTATCATAGGAAAATTACCTTCTTATTGACATCTATAGTCACCTTAAAGCCTACCGCAATCATATAAAAATCAAATAACGACTTTAAATATTACTAAATTGTATTTTAAAAAAAAAACTAACAACTACTACAAGCGACAGATAATGTTAGCCACTAAAATGAAAAAAAATCTGCCAAAGCAATTGAATTCTAAATTCCATCAGGACAATTTTGATATTTATTTCAACTGGTTATGAAATGGATACAAACGATTTCTCGACGCTTATTTCTGTTACAGACAGCTCTTGCCACACGTTAAAAATACAAACAAACAAAAAAAAAAAAAAAAAAAAAAAACACCGGACAACTCTTGAAATAAAAATGGAACCCCGACTCCAGTACTTTCATATTGAACGTTTAGAAATTTCAATCATCAACTTGAATATTTTCATAACTCAACTATAAAAGGCAAAAACACCAAACGGATAAACAATAATCTGGATACCTAGCTCTTTACAAGTATAACATTTTGATTATCGAATACATAACTAAAATATATGTTAATAAATATAAGGTGTATAGAATATAATAACATTTTAATAAAAAAAGATTTAAAATCATTAGACTGGGCCACACTCTTCATCTTGCGTATATAGATGTTTTTGCCAAGGCATATTATTTACTCCTAACTAAATTTTAAAAAATCGATGAGCTCCACCATCTCTCTTTTGGTAAAAAAAAAAGCTGTTAGAAGAAATATTTACCTGTTTTGTTAGAAAAAGGAAGTCACCACTGAGATTGAAATTCGTCCGATGTAACAAGGATCGAATGACTGGTACCACAACCACGTTGAGAAAAACCAGATTTTTTTCCTTTTAAAAGCTAAATATTGACTTGAAGTTCCTACTACTCAAGTTCGACTTGTTTGACCGAAGTGATATGAGTTGTACAAGGATGGCAGCTAAAAACCACAAAGATCTTGACAATATCATCGATAAGCGAAATCGCTGGTGTTTCCTTGGTTAAAACTGGAATTTCTGAACAATCCTGGCAGTACACGTAAAGGAGGCTTTCGCCTAAGAAATATCTGTTGTACATACTACATCAAAACCATTGGTAATGTCAACCATATAAGACACGGCTTGTTTAAACAACTTCTGGTGAGGTCTTATCTTACGCAGAGTGTGGTTAGCGAGAAGTACGTGGAATTTTAGAACGCATTTGGAAGTGTTCTAGATCAGCTACAGAAATTATTAAGAAACGAAAATCAGGAAGTGAAAGGAAACGAGGAATAACAAATTAATTGAAAGAAAGATAAAGGAGGGCTGTAAAGTCGGTTTCTATCTCTTTACACGAACATATTTGTTCAACCACTTCAGGATGGCTACAGATGTAGATGTTTGTATTAAAACATATAGTTGACCACACTAGTTGTCTGATGTCTATTTTTCATTCTTCTCCCATAATTAAAAAAAAAGTATTGAAGAAGAGAGCAACATCGTTCGTTTCATCCTAACGCTTTATTGCAGAATTATCCCATTTCAACGATTTACTGTCCCATGATCAGCAAATCTGATGATTCTATTTTTTCAGTTCAAAGAAGTAAATAATTCATATATGGCACGAAAGGAAAGAAGAAAAATCTCATTCCCATTGAAACTAACACAATATCAAATAATACTTTATATAATCTCTGGTTCCAGGATGCAGCTATTAAACAAAGCATATGGACATATTGTTCAATGTTAAACTACTCAAGCGATAAAAACGATTAAAACAATAGGAATCCCTTTCATTGTTGATATTTGTAATTGTTACTTCATTAGTTGAAACATCTTTGTTGAAATCCAATTTTAAAAAATGTCGCTTATCAGAAGCAAACGCTCCAAATCCTACCAACTGTAGAAATGTTTAAATAGCATGCTAATTATTTAATCACAGTTCAGATCCATCTACGAGATGTCAGGGATTGGATTGCAGGAGGAATAAAGAATACCGTGGAATAAAGAGGATTTTGGTTTACCCAAGACAGAATGGAAGTTTTCATTTTTAATGAGTGTTGGTGTCACGTAAGTATATTAGGAGGGGTGATGAGCGATAAAGAATCTTCGTAGCGCACTTCAAGAGCTCTTCGATTGAAAACACTCTGGTTCGAATCCCGTATCAGCGTTTATCATGTGTTTCTAGTGTTGGATTTCCAATGAAAGATTAGTGAATTAAGCCAAATTAATGCAAGTGCTTACTTGTGCGATAATTGCATGAAAATTAACCATTTATTCCTCAACGATACGCATCATTGAGGAATAACAGATTATTACTAGAAAGGTAGAATTTTGCATATTTTGATTTAAAGGTCGCAGATTCTCTGTTCTGGAAGATTTCAGCGAAGTTTAGTCCTGAATAAATCTATGATGCTAACGAAGCAGGTCTGTTTTGCTGTGACACACCTGTGCCGCTTTGGTTCATTTGCAGTCTAGAAAGGAAATAAGTTGTTAGGGAAAATATGCTTCTTTGATTAATACCTAAGTATAATTAACTCTATAGGGATAATGACACATATGTATACGTATAGTTACGTATAGTTGCTCATTTGGAACAAAATTTGTTTAGTTGTATCCCAATTAACACACACACACACACACACACACACACACACACACACACACACACACACACACACACACACACACACACACACACACACACACACACACACACACACACACACAATCTGATGAAACGTAATATCCGGATACCCATTCGTAAACTGACGCCTAGGTGTCACGACGACCTCGCTTACAGGTATAAAAGGATGCACGGAGTTGTGTTGTTCAGTGATAAGAAGCACGAGCAGAATGGGTAGGTCAAGGGAACTCAGTGACTTCGAACGTGGACTATCAGTAAGAAATCTGTCAGAGACATTTCCATCCTCCTCGAGTTTCCCAAGCTGGCAGTTGGTGACGTTATTTGAAGTTGAAATGTCAAGGCAGAACTACAGCAAAAGCACAGCCGGGTAGGCTGCGTTTAATGACGGTCCCCGTGTGTCTGTGCGATTTCCATCATTGAAGAGGATGGAAATCGCCAGACATCGAGTGCCACTATCATCACGGAGTTCCACAGTGCTACTAACTGTCCAGACAACACCATGATTGTGCGTCGCGAGTTAAGAGCAATGGGTCCATGGTCGAGCAGATTCCCCATAAATCAAACATTTTCCCTGTGAATGCTAAGCACCGCCTGCAGTGGCGTAACGAGCTACGCCTCTGGACAGTGGACATCTGGAAACCTCTGATTTGGAGCGATAGATCACGCTTTACCATGTTACCTTTTTTAAAAATTAGGACTCCATAGACCACTGAATAGTGGCCGTAAGATCGTCTAACTCAGCGTTGGCTCCACTCAGTGACGCCCCCATCCCCACCCCCGAGCATACCTCTCATATTCCAGGGAAAAGCATCCACCGACATGGCCACTCACGGGCCACGACGGAGAATACCCTCCCCAGAGACTCAAAATGCTCTCTCAGGGCAACACCCCTCCCCTCCCCGAGAGCAAAATTTCTGAAGAAACCTGAGAGAGCCCCCACCCCCCCCCCCCCCCACCCCCCCCCCCCCCCACCCCCCCCCCCCCCCACCCCCCCCCCCCCCCACCCCCCCCCCCCCCCACCCCCCCCCCCCCCCACCCCCCCCCCCCCCCACCCCCCCCCCCCCCCACCCCCCCCCCCCCCCACCCCCCCCCCCCCCCACCCCCCCCCCCCCCCACCCCCCCCCCCCCCCACCCCCCCCCCCCCCCACCCCCCCCCCCCCCCACCCCCCCCCCCCCCCACCCCCCCCCCCCCCCACCCCCCCCCCCCCCCACCCCCCCCCCCCCCCACCCCCCCCCCCCCCCACCCCCCCCCCCCCCCACCCCCCCCCCCCCCCACCCCCCCCCCCCCCCACCCCCCCCCCCCCCCACCCCCCCCCCCCCCCACCCCCCCCCCCCCCCACCCCCCCCCCCCCCCACCCCCCCCCCCCCCCACCCCCCCCCCCCCCCACCCCCCCCCCCCCCCACCCCCCCCCCCCCCCACCCCCCCCCCCCCCCAATTTCAACTACCTGTCATTAAACACTGCAAGATCCCTAGCCTCACTAGTTTCTTACTTTCTAATCCCACCAATATAATACGACATTGGATATCTAATCAAGCCGAAATGAATGACTTTACTATTTTAAATATTTTAATATTTCGCGCAAAACTTATGCTCATTTTACTTAAAACACTAGAAACTATTTTGTTATTTTATTTAAAGGCTGTGTAACTAAGTGGAGGTGGTATTCGCATTATTTTCACTACGTCGTCCAAAGAAACACTTAAGTTTGAATCTAGTATAATACAGGACTACTTTCCTTGACAAATTCCCAAATTATTCGATCAAAGGAAAGAAGGGTATTCTTTGGACACTTTAAACTGAAGGAAATGAAACATAGATCTCCTGTTATTTCAGTTAATAATTGTGTTTGGTAAGAGACCATGAAATAGAGACACTTGTCTGTCGTCTCATTATCGGATACCATTCATAATTAGTGATAGTCTTGGGTCAGCTATCTCTGACTGGCTGCCAGTTGAAGTGGACTGCTCAGTTTCCAAAAGTTAGATAGGGTTAAAATGGCCTCACCTACTCTTTGTAAGGAAATAAAAGTCGTTGACTGAATTTATGTTTCTTAATTTGTGATTTAAGACTTCTAATTCTTATTTTATTTTACTTTATATTATTTAATTTTTGATACAATTATCTTAATTTCAATATAATTAATATCTGTTTAATTGCTGTTTATTTTCAACTCATCCACAAACCATTATTATTATTATTATTATCATTATTATTATTATCTTAGTCATCCAGGGAGTCAAAGACTCATCGAGGGAAGCTAGAAATCATCTAACCCAACTGCAGTTAAATTCATTCACATTAGATGCACTCACTACCCCTAAACTATTTCACCAACTCACTACTCTGTGATACAAAAACCTACCTCTTACCCCTTTCTTTACTAGGAACAAACTTAACTTCTATGGATGCCATGTGTTCTCTCCCCACCTCCCATATAAGGAAAAATTTCATCAGATGATATCCTGCAAAGCCATTCATTAGTTCATAGACCTCTATCACATCACCAATCTTTCACCTGTTAACCAAAGTTTGCAATCCAGATACTCACAATCTATACTCATAATCTAAATCCCACAATCTGGATATAATCTTTATAATTCTTCTTTGCACCCTTTCTACAGCTTTTTTATCCACTTGAAAGATGGGAGAGCAAATATGCGCCCATTAATCCAAGTGTCGTCTTATCAAATCCTTATAAAGAGACAAAATGACTTCACTATCCTTAGATGTCAAAGTTTGCTTCAACATCGCAATTATCTTTTTAGTTGTATTTGCAACTTTTGCTATGTTACCTTTCATCTTCAAAACCTATCCACCAACATGCCAAGATCCCTTGCCTCCTCGGTTTGTTGCAGCATAACCCCACTAATATAATATGCCGCTGGAAATCTCATCACGCAAAAGTGCATAACTTTACACTTACTAACATTAAACGATAGCCATTTTCGTTTGTCCAAATTCCCAACGTATTCAAATCATTTTGTAAATGATGGATATCAGTAGCATCCCTGATTGCTCCGCCTATTTTTGCATCATTGGCAACTAGTTGCACAACTCCTGTTAGACCCTTCTTAATATCATTAATGTATTTATTGAACAACAATGACTCAAGGACTGAATTCAGAAATACACGACTGGTCATCTTAAATCTGACAAATTCACACCCACCGTACCCAACTTTATATCTGTCTATCAACCATCCACTGATCGAACTCAAGAGTTTATATTATCCAGTTTATGCAACAGCCGTTCGTGTGGTATCCTATCAATGACGTAGCAAAATCCAACATTATTACAGTATATCCATTCCTTTTATCCAACTCGGTCATAATATTATTATAAAACATGAGCAAATTGCTAAAACATGATCTTCCTTTAGTAAATGTATGCCGCTCCTTACATGATATAGCTTGTTTGTCTACCCATTTCTGTATGTGAGGTCTTAACAACTCTAAAATCTTCACTACCACCCCAAACATATTGGTAAGTTGGTACTTTGACATAGTCACTTTTTACACTACCATGCACAATGGAACTATTATACATCCCTTCCATTCCTCTGGTATTATTCATGAGCTGAGGCTTGTGTTATACAAATATATCAATTCGGCTGAACATTAGTTTAGCAAACACACTGATATTCCATTTGTCCTTGTTGATAAATTCTTATCCAGGTTATGCAACACAACAACTCTTCAACCTAAATTTCATCCACCTCTTACTCTTCATCTAATGTAACGCTTTGCACCATGTTATATCAACCTGGTTGATATATTTTAGCAGGGCCGCGCCAACCCAAGGGTGCACTGCACCCGGGCGACAACAGTGATAGAGCGGAAAGAAACAAATATCAAATATTTATTTCATGTAGCTGTTGGATCCTACTTCTTGTCAATCCTTACTTTGGATCCGACATGATTACTATTATGATGTTCTTAACTAATCGATAAGTAGTAAGTTGATTTCTAATTCAAATATAAAGAAAATTTATATTTAAACACCGCGCCACTTTATATCTGAATTATTTCAAAAACTGAAGAAAAACCAAATCACAACTATTTCTCCTTTTAGGTGTTGATATTGTATATACTGGCCGAGTATATTTGACTTACTTAATTTACCCGCATTGGTTCGAATATTTTATGAATGGTGCAGTAAAAGAGATTCAGGCCAAATACAACTTTATATAAACAAAAACAAACATTTAATTTTATAATCACAAATTATACACTTAAGTTCAAAATACTAAATAAGTTATTATAAACACTTCAGCCTTCCTGGCAATACAGTCATGCAAACTCAGACAATGGTAATTCTGCTATCTCTACTTTACAGCCTTCTCACAGTTCCTTAAGTTCCAAAATACAATAAAATCGCAGTAACATCGCTTTACAAGCAAACACTTTTAAATTTTCACTTCAGTTAATCTTCGCGATAGTTACTGTTAACATAAGGAAATTCTAGGATGAAACTCACACACTTCTCTGTACAGAAATATTAAGGTTGGAATAATTGTTTGGTGGAGGCAATATCAACTATTTGGTGGAGGCAATATCAGAGTGTATTCCGAGGGTCAAGAGAGTAAATAGAGTGGGTGTAAAATGGATGAATCAAGAGATAAGGTATGCAATATGGAAGAAGAAGGTATTATGGAAGAAACACAAAATGAGTATATATAACAACCAGTTGCATGAGAAGTACAAAGAGCAGGCGAGGAAGGTGACTAGCTTGATAAGGGTAGCAAAAATACAGCATGAGCAGCAGTTAGCTAAAGCGGCCAAAAAAAATCCTAAGGAGTTTTTTCGATATGTCGCCAGTAGAAGAAAGAATGATTATGGTAGAATGGGATTGATCGGTGAAAACGGAGGAATGATAACCACTGCGGAGGATATAGTTGAGATATTTAATGAGCAATTTCTAAAGGTATTTCACTCTTGCGAATGTGACATCATGCAGAACTTGAAAGTAGTGGGAGAAGAGGAGGAGGCTCTGTTAGTAAGTGAACAGGAGGTATATGAGGAATTGAATAGACTTGATGTAAATAAGGCTGTGGGACTTGATGCTATTTCACCACGTGTCTTGAGGGAATGTGCCAGAGAATTAACAACAGCTTTTGTATATCTTTTCAACATGAGTCTCTCACTGGGTCAAGTTCCAAAAGAGTGGAAAGAAGGTAAAATTGTTCCAATTCATAAGGGAGGTGATAAGAGTAAGGCTTTGAATTATAGACCAGTCTGTGTGTCTGGAGTTGTGGTCAAGGTATTAGAGAAGTTAGTTAGGAATAAAGTTCAGAATTGGGTTGACAACAGAAAAATACTCTTTGGTGGCCAGCATGGATTTACTTAAGGAAAATCATGCTTTAGCAACCTGCTTACCCTTTATAATAAAGTGACAAATGCGTTGGATAAGGGTATTGCATATACAGTGGTATATTTAGATTTTGCAAAGGCGTTTGATAAATTGCCACATGACAAACTGGTAATTAAATTGGAACGGATGGGGCTGAACAGTAGATTGGTTCACTGAATTGGAGATTGGTTGTCTGATAGGTATCAGCGAGTTGTCTATGGAGGAGCGATATCCCAGAAGAGGAAAGTTACTAGTGGTGTACCTCAAGGTTCTGTTTTGGGTCCATTGCTGTTTAATTTGTATGTAAATGATATCTGGAGAGGTCTGAATGGTGATGTGCAGTTGTTTGCAGATGATGCAAGGTTGGGCAGAGCTATCAGGAGTAGCGTGGATGCTGTAGCTTTGCAAGAGGACTTGAATACACTGTCTGAATGGTTAAATAAGTGGGGATGTCAATTCAATGTCTCAAAGTGTAAGGTTTTGAAATTTGGGAAGCAGAGATGGGATGTAAAGTACACAATCGGTGCGAATATCTTGGAAGAGGTAGAGGAAATGAGAGATCTGGGAGTGATTGTAGACAAGGATCTAAAATTTCGGGGACATGTTACTAAAATAGTGAAGACAACACAGCGGATAATGGGAATGATGCGGAGGACATTGACTTGTAGAAGTAAGGATGTTATGGTTCCTTTGTATAAGGCTTTGATCAGGCCACATATGGATTACTGTGCACAGATCTGGTCACCTGGTTTTCAAAAAGATGAAATTGCATTGGAAAAAGTTCAGAGGTGATTGACTAAGGTGGTTTCTGGTCTCTGGAATGTAGAGTATGAAGACAGATTGACAAAATGCAATTTGCAGAAATTGGTGGATAGAAGGAGTAGGGGGGATATGATTGAGACATATAAGCTGTTGAGTGGTTATTCCAGATTAACGTCGGGGAGGTTTTGCACAGAATGGGTGAGGATAGCAGGAGAACAAGAGGTCATTCCTGGAAGCTGCATAAGGAGGGTGTGAGCAAGGGAGTGAGGAGCAGGTTTTTTGCATAGAGAGTGGTGAGTGATTGGAATGCTTTGCCCGAGAGTGTGGTGTATGCAGAGACAGTGAATTTATTTAAGGCACAGTATGATAAACTGTGTGTATAACAGTGGACCTCCCACGATGAGTCTTTGACTCCATGGAGGTTTTATAATAATAATGATAATGATAATAATAATAATAATAATAATAATAATAATAATAATAATAATAATAATAATAATAATAATAATAATCTTACCGTTAATCTTCTTCCTTCATCAACATACACACAAACACTTTTTATAACTGTAAACACTTTTAACAATAAACAGCACTCATTAAAATAAATCTTCTAGCATTAACTGAATTAATTTACGGGCACAATACATTTAATCACATGTTCTTGTATGAAGCACTACTGATTACTCTTGAGTTAGGGCAATACACAATAATTCTTTAACTTGAGGTTTTATATGTACAGATGTTCATTCCTTCGGCATTTAAATAATTCTTTAGGCACTATAATTCTAAACACCGCTATCATTAAACACAACCCTGTTGCCTCTATTTATTCTCTAGTTACTTCTTACTATGCTTCACATTTCAGTGTGTCCTTGAAAGGTCGGCCCTGAAAATAAATCTCAACTAAAATATCGCTAGTCATTCAGTAGTCACTCAGCTATCTTCCGTTGCTTTATTTGTTATTCAGAAACTTATTAGCTAACTGCTTCTCAACTTGTAGACTTTATTTAGTTGCTTGAGTGACTCGCCGACTCGCTATTATCGCACTGTGATTGCCGAATGCCCGATTCCAACCTAATGCCAATCCTTCTCTCTCTAATAAATCTCTAAACGCTAATTAATTAATAACATAACATCATTGGCCAGAAGGGTGAAGCAAGATGCTTTTATTCCCGTTGTCTGATAAGGAGAATGAATTGAAGGAAAGATTTATGAGCTGAGAGCTCGCCCTGGGGGGCATGGAGATTAGTCATTGTGGCAACTATTTAGGATGGCTTTTGGCCTCTTGTATTTGAAGAGGTCAGTCTCTTCATAGTTTGCTGCTTGTTTAACTAGTTCGTTGGGGTGTGTAGAGATCTTTGAGAAAAATTTTTCTGCTGTAGTTAATAGGAAGGAGTAGATGTAAGGGATGTTTGTATCTCTATGCAGTTGCACGTTCCTTACAAACCACGGTGCGTCCAATATCATGCGTAAACACCTATTTTGCACTCTCTGCAGTCTGGGGATGTTGAGTTGGATGTGTGGCTCCAGGCTGGAGAGGCATATGTCAACATTGGACGGATCGTCAACAGGTAGAGGAGCACTTTGATTCTGGTATTCAGTCTACTTTTTCTATTTATTAGAGGGTAAAGTTGTGCAATAGTTTTAGATGCTTTCGTGCATAAGGCTTTGGTGTGTGGGTTGAACGTTAATCTTTTGTCTAGAATTACTCCAAGATATTTTGTTTCTGTTTGCCAGGGGATTTTGGTGTTGAAAAGATAAAGGTCCCCCATGGGAGTTGCCATTCTTCTGGTGAAAAGTATTGCTACACTCTTCTGGGGATTCACTTGTAATCTCCATTTGGAGAACCAATGTTCTAGTTGTAGCAGGTTTTCTTGCAACTTTTTAGTGACAAGATGAGGTCGTAGAGATCTGGCAAGAACTGCTGTGTCGTCCGCATAAAGTGCTAAGATGGATGACATTGGGTTGTGTGGGATGTCTGCCATATATATTGAGAATAAGATCGGAGCCAGTAGGGAACCTTGAGGAACTCCAGCAGAGATCCGTCGCTGACTTGAAACTGTACCATTTATTTTGACTTGTATGTGTCTGTCCTGGAGGTAAGATTTAATTAGGTGGACGATACTTGATGGTATACCTGCTGAAATGAGTTTGTGTAGTAATCCCAAGTGCTATATTTTGTCAAAAGCTTTCGCTATGTCAAGGAAGACTGCTCCGGTGTGCTGGTGCCAATTGTATCCGGTGGTGATATACTCAATTATCCTATAAATTTGTTGAGTAGTACTGTGATGTTGTCTGAATCCAAATTGTTCCTTAGGAATGATATTTAACTCATTTACTGAGGCGTGGAGTTTAGAGAGAATGATTTTTTCAGCAATTTTGCCTAAGTTTGAGATTAGGCTGATGGGTCGATAGCTTTCAGGCAGGTGTGGATCTTTACCTGGTTTATGCACTAGGACTACATCTGCGACTTTCCAATAGCTGGGGAAATAGTTAAATCGGAACATGGCGTTGATTATGGTGGTGAGATGTACAACAGCTCTTCGGGGCAGCAGTTTTATTACTCTATTTGTTATGCCATCTGGGCCAGGGGCTTTTTTATTCTTTAGCTTCTTTAGAATTTCATAGATTTCCGCTGGTTAGGTGTTTGGAGGTATGTTGTTGCAGGTATCGGTGACTTTCAGTGCATGTCTGACATGGAGGTGGATTTTATAGACATGTTTGAAGTCCAAGTTGTCATATGTAGGGCTACACTGTTTTTCTAGGTTCTTTGCTATCTCTTCAGCTTTTTCTGCGTCCGTGTGTACTAGTCCCGTGTCTGACTTGAGTGGGGGAAGAGATTTGCTTTTGTTTCTGAGACTTCGTAATATGTTCCAGATGGAGTGATCGCCGGGTGATACAGAGGCTAATTTGGCAATTAATTAATAATTCCAGCGTTCGTCGCTTATATATCAGTTTTTCCCCCTAAGTTGCTCACGTCATTTCTTTCTAAAACTCTTTTCAATAAACCTCACGTGGTGTTCCAAAACGTGCTCGCTCACTTACATACGTTTCCATGACAACAAAACAAAATATAATAAAATTGAGCTATTACATAACGTTTAACTTTACAAACAGGAATAAATAAGGAATATTTATATTTCAAATAATACGCAATTAATTTATCAAATACAAATTCCTATAATATTAACATAGTAATAAATAAAATAGCTTGATAATATTTAATACAGTCTTTTCATTATTAATACATATATCTTGATTAAAGAATTAAATATTAAATAAAGTTAAGGTAGTTATATGAATAATAATTTGTAAAATAAGTTATTTTCATTAAATAATCTTTACAAGTGTAGCCTTTGTGATGGAAGATCATGTTGGGTTCTTAAGCAAATAATAATTACTCTAATCTCTACATAATCAGAATCCAACATAGCTAATATCTAATTTGGATTATACAGTGCAGTATAATCATTAATAGAAATAATATTCATTTCTTGGTATATCCTGCATCGTATAATTTAACTAATATAATATTAATAACCCTTACTTTTAGATGTCAGACGGAGAAAAATATTTTATGCAGCAGAATATAGAAAACGAAGAGCACAAAAAGAAGAAAATATAAAAAAAATTACGACTCCTATTTCCAATTATTTTGCATCTACATCTTCATGTACAGACAAATCTTCAGTTGTTCGAGTAAATTTTGAAGATTCTTCTTCTTCTGCCATACATTTAACTGAAGATTCTATAGCTGCTAAAAAACGATGCTTAGAAAAATTCATCTTTAATTTCTGAAACTCTCAACAGCGCACTCGGTTTACTGGAAGAAACATGTGGCAAAAGCGTGTGCAATACAAGTATAACAACTGAAAACTATCTTATGAATTCTATCTTTGAGCATGATATTGATGATTCAGGAAAGTGGCCTTTAAATATAATAGATAATCTCAAAATGATTCTAATAGATGTTGGACCAAAAGAAATATATGATATTCATTTTCCAAAAGATGAAAAAAAAAAAAAAACCCAGATCATTTTCAGCAAGTTATTACTATAAACGAATAAGTAATAACGAAAAGATACAGAAATTAGTTATTGCATTCTAAATGCAAAAATTCAGTATATTGTTTTCCTTGTAAACTTTTTAACGATAAAATTAATGTGTTCAATGATGCAACTGGTTAATGCCATTGGCAATGTTAAATTGTGAATGAAACTATGTTGTGTAATTTATTTTTTTTTATTCACATTTAACATTGCATATTATGTATTAATCATAATTTGTATAAAGATTATTTATTGTTCCTTAATTAAGGATTACTATTTAAATATTTATTTTAAACTTAACCTACTATTAATTTATTAAATAATAATATGTGTAGAAATTTATGATAACTAAATATATATGTAAAGTAACAAAAAGTGTATTATAAATAATTGTATACGTAATGAAAGAGTTGATTAAGTAGCTCAAATATTCTGTTTATTCTTATTTGCGAAATTTTAATGTTATGTAATCAGTTATGTAAGAGTAGAGCGTTGTGTTACATTAGCGAAATGTTTACGTTCATGCGTTGTCATGGAGACGCATGAAATAAACAAACACGAGTCGAATACAGCGTGACCTTCGGACTAAAAGGGTTGGAAAAGAAATAAGAGAAGATTTTTAATTAGAGAGAAGAGAGGAAGTTTTTGCGGAGCGGAAAGGAGGGTAGGATACAAGCAAAGGAAGTGGAAGAAAATTATAAGTTCTCTAGGGCAGAAATTCATGAGAATAGTGTTTAGAAATGAGCCAAAACATAGTGAATCATATACTTAGCTGCAAGTGAAGTCAGCTGTGTTGTAAAGGAAAATTAATGCCGTATCCGGATAAATAAAGAACTGGACATTCAATAAAAAATTCTGATTAGTTCCAGTTAGTCTAGGATTACGTCTTAATACTATGTTGCCCTGAGAAGAATTATATTGAATTAACTAGTTTGAGAAAAGTAAACAAGGAAAGATATCAGTGCCTTATTGATGTGTTTTTTTTTTTTTTGAGTAGTGAAGCGCGATTAACAGTAGTTCAGTTAAATCGTTGGAGAATCTTTATTAATGTGTTCCACTAACGTAAATAAGTTAATTCATAAGTGTGCTCACAATTAATTGATGTATTGAAGATTGTATCTGGTAAGAGTAGTCATACTTGTTTGTTTATTCTAACATTAACATATCTTCGAAGTTTAAAGTCCGAAATAAGATTGCTTGGAATATTGTCTACCTTGGAATATTAGTGCTTCCTGTGAATTTTAAACATTAAATACAGCTGATAGATATTTGGAGACTGTTTAAATAAGAAGTTTCGTTTTACTAACTTGAGTTAAGAAAGCTTGTAATTTTGAAGCTGTGAATTGTATGTCAAAGTTTAGAACATTGAACTAGAATGAGTGACTTAGCAAGATGTATTAAGTTATTTGTATTGTTTCATTTAAAAGTAGAATTCATGTATTTGTTATATATATCATATATTAAATGTTTTATTTTGTTAATCTAAATATTGTGTTTGCCTGAACTCCCTTTTATTGCACCGTTCATAAAAAATTCGAATCTTGCGGGAACCCCAAGTGGAATAGTAAATAATTCGGCCTAAACTAATGAGAAGACTGCTAATTTAATTAAGAATTGATCCTACTATTTTATATAGACTAATCTAAAAATAGGGTGGCGCAGTATAATTATAAATTTCTCTACTTTTAGATCGGTGATCAATTTGCGATTAAGTGTTATATTGATAAGAGTGACTTGAACCAAGATGGCGGATTTAGAACATAACATGAAAATAGAACGTCACGACAGCAACATTTATAGAGAACATTAGAGCGCCATGAGAAAAGTGAAGCACATATCAAATATTACAAGTCATGGATCGATTTAAAAAAGTCATTTATAAATAATAATACAATAGATGCGGTAAATGAACAATTCATAAAACTAGAAAAAAATCGGTAATAGAAAGGATTATTTATACAGTTCAGTTTTTAGCAGGACAAAATTTAGCTTTCAGAGGTAACAGTAATAAACGTTTTGAAGATAGCAACGGTATTTTTTTTAAAATTAATAGAAACTGTAATAAAATTCGATAATATAATGGCAGATCATATAAGTCGAATACAAACTGATAACAACAAAATGCCACATTATTTAGGCGAAAAAAATGCAAAATGAAATAATTTCAATAATAGAAGAAAAATAAAATCTAATATTGTTAAAATGCTAAAATTAAATAAATATTACGCTATCATTTTAGACACCACTCCAGACGCATACGAAAATCAATTAAGTATTGTTGTAAGATTTGTTTACCTCGATAATGACAACAAGAAAATATAAATCAGAGAACACTTTTTAGGATTTTATTCAATTACTAACTCAACAGGCGAAGGTTTAACAAATTTTGTTGTATATTTTTTGCAATCAGAAAATATAAATCTTTACGATTTACGTGCTCAAGTATGTGATAACGGGGCGAACATGAAGGGCAAAAATCAGGGTCACCAAAAGAGAATATTAGATATGAACCTGAGACCGTTTTACGTACTATGTGCCTCTCATATGCTTAATCTAGTTGTAAATGATGCTGCAAGTGTTCCGCGTGAAATAGCAATTTTTTTTTTCATTAATTCAGGAAATGTATATATTTTTTTCGAAATCAGCCTATCGTTGGAAAATTTTAAAAGAGGAATGCCCAAGTTTTACTAAAAAAAAAGTTTGTGATACGAGATGGTCAAACCGCATAGATGCTGTGAAAGCTTTAAGGTATAATTTAGAAAAAATATACGATGCTTTGTACATTTTATATGAAAATAAATCAAGAGATAGCAACACAAGGAACGAAGCTGAATCATTATTATTAAAAATTAAATCTTTCAAATTCATATGTTCTCTTGTTATATGGCACCAAATCTTATCGAAATTAATGTCATAAGTAATTTGATGTAAAAACCTGATGTCTACAATAATGAAAATGTTGATAGACGTAAAAAATTATTTAAAGGATTGTAGAACAGTTGAGGCATTCAAAAGTATGTTAGGGGAAGCAACCGAAATTGCAAATACAGTGGATTGTGATCCAATTTTTCCTTGTATGCAAATAGTCAGACCTCGGAAAACAAAAAGATTATTCTCGTATGAAAGTGAAGATGAAAGTTATTCAATTCCAAGAACAAATTTCAAAGTCAATTTTTATTTAGTTTTAATTGATATAGCTATTTCAAAACTTGATGAAAGATTTACATTATTGAAAGAACATAATGAATGACGTTTTTGAATTTTTAAATGACATTTATTTATTAAAAACAATGGAGAAAAAAGAAAAATTAAAATATTGTAAAGATTTGGAAATAAAATTGACAGATAGCAAAGTTTCTGATATAAACTCCTTGGAATTATGCGAGGAAATAGAAAATATTTTAATCTATCTTAATCCGAATATGAACGCATTTTCGGTACTTGAGTATATATTTTCGAATGATCTTCTTAGGGTTTTCCCCAATTTGTCAATAACACTAAGAATTTATTTAACAATACCTGTGACTGTTGCAACTGGCGAGAGATCATTTTCAAATCTGAAAATTATAAAAAATCATCTCCGCAGTACCACGACACAGGATAGACTGAACAATTTAAGTCTTATTAGCATAGAACATCAAATTGCTACTAATTTACATATGGAGGATATAATAAATGATTTTGCTACAAAAAAATCACGTCAAGTAAATTTTACATAAAGGCATGTGCAATTAATCTTTGTTTATATTAAGAAATAATTGTTGTTCTTTTATAGTTTGTTTTTGAAAAAATGTTAAAAATAACTATACAAAACTATGTATTCTGTGTTTTTAATAAATACGACATATGACATTATGTAAATTAAGGGGATATTAAATCCCACATTACTTCAAGGCCGAATAAAAAACTCAAAGATAGGAATCAAAGAGTTTCATGCCGAATATAGCAAACTATAAAAGTTTCGGCGGATTGTAGCGTAAGCTAAAGGACGTAGTTCAACGCTAGGGCAACTCGTAGCAAGGTGGGTAAAGTTCTGATCACTATTCTTAGTAGTTCCCATAATGTAAAACACATCTCTCTTTGATTACTATCTTTGAGTTTCTTATTTGGCTTTGAACTAATGTGGGATTTAATATCCTCTTAATTTAAATAATGTTACATCGCCGAAGTTAAGCCTATTGGCTCTTTATTTAAGTAAGACATGTAACTTTTGGTTTGCATAAATTGTTATTTTAGTTATTGTAGTAAATACTACATGCAATTTCTTTTAGTTAATTTTTTTAAGAGGTGACTGATAAAAGTTTGCACCTGGGCAGCAAATACCCTTGGCGCGTCGCTGTATCTTAGCAAAGTAAGCATTCATTAATTGAATAATCTCATTACCTTCTGACACTAGAGCACCATCTGCATTCGATAAAGTTATTCTTCCACTTTCTTTCTTTCTTTTGCTTACACGCTAACGATAAAACTGTTTTGTATTGCCATTAGCTTGCACAGCTAATTTCGTTTCATACTCCGATTTAGCTCTCCACATAATACTCGTTACTATTCTGGCCTCAGCTTTATATATTTCATAGCTTTTCTTGGTCTTATTCTCAACATATTCTTTCTACATCATCTTCTTCCTTCGGATCTCTTGCTTAATAATGTTGCACATCCATTACAGTTCTAACCTATTTATTCTTCCAACACTAGGGATACATTCAGTTTCCGCCTCGTTTAAGCACTTTTTCTAAGATTTCCATGTATTGCTGAAATTTTTGCCATTATGTAACTAATACCATGGGACCAAACATGGTATTCTCCTGAGTTGATCATAATTTCCAGCTTTGTAGTTCAGCATGTAACCTGTTGTAATAGGAACATTAATATAATCAGATACTTCTCAAGAAAGCACAGCATGATCACTCTCACCAACTGATGTTAAACTGGTCATGTTCTTAAAATGAACAAAACTCTTTGCCTTCGAGTTCCTTCTTTCACATGCTTGAGAAAATTGTCTCACAACATTTCAATAAATTCATCTAATTCTTTTCGTGAGATTTCTCTGCTACCGAATGAATGTTTGGATGATGATCATTCGTTTAGTACCAAAATAAATTCGGCTAAATTTGTGACGCATTTCTTTCTTCGTCTCATGCACCTGAGCCGCCAAGTCTGTAGCAACACCCTACCATACATTTCAGTTTGTTAGCCTCTACTTCACACCAGATAGCTTCAGACTCACAGCTACATGGGACATTGTAACATCCTTTTTTGCGTTTCTATTATAACTGGATTAAGTCATCTGATATCATCAGTAGTACTCCCCCTCCTTCCCTATTATCTTGTCATTTCTAAAAATATTATACCCATTACACTCGATTACAGTTACCATATCTGTTTCTGATAGCCAGATTTCACTAATGCTAACAATCTTAAGCCTCATTATTATTATTATTATTTGACACCTCCAGGGAGTCCGAAGACTCATCGAGGGAGAGTGTGCCAACAGCATCGAACAATTGGTCCCCTTCCAACTACTAACCGCGTTCAAACTTACTTAACTGAGCCATTAGTAGCAGAGGCTCTACCAATCGACCAACCTTTGTCTTCGAGTTCCTTCTTTCACATGCTTGAGAAAATTGTCTCACAACATTTCAATAAATTCATCTAATTCTTTTCATAAGATTTCTCTGCTACCGAATGAATGTTTGGATGATGATCATTCGTTTAGTACCGTACTAAATTCGGCTAAATTTGTGACGCATTTCTTTCTTCGTCTCATGCACCTGAGCCGCCAAGTCTGTAGCAACACCCTACCATACATTTCATTTTGTTAGCCTCTACTTCACACCAGATAGCTTCAGACTCACAGCTACATGGGACATTGTAACATCCTTTTTTGCGTTTCTACCATAACTGGATTAAGTCATCTGATATCATCAGTAGTACTCCCCCTCCTTCCCTATTATCTTGTCATTTCTAAAAATATTATACCCATTACACTCGATTACAGTTACCATATCTGTTTCTGATAGCCAGATTTCACTAATGCTAACAATCTTAAGCCTCATTATTATTATTATTATTTGACACCTCCAGGGAGTCCAAAGACTCATCGAGGGAGAGTGTGCCAACAGCAACGAACAATTGGTCCCCTTCCGACTACTAACCGCGTTCAAACTTACTTAACTGAGCCATTAGCAGCAGAGGCTCTACCAATCGACCAACCTTTGTCTTCGAGTTCCTTCTTACACATGCTTGAGAAAGTTGTCTCACAACATTTCAATAAATTCATCTAATTCTTTTCATAAGATTTTTCTGCTACCGAATGAATGTTTGGATGATGATCATTCGTTTAGTACCGTACTAAATTTGGCTAAATTTGTGACGCATTTCTTTCTTCGTGTCATGCACCTGAGCCGCCAAGTCGGTAGCAACATCCGACGATACATTTTTCTTTTTATATATTTTATCATCATCATCATCAAATTCCTGCCATGTACCCTCAAGGGGTGTACAGGATATGACAGTACTACATGAAAAAATTACATCATTCCTAACTTCCTATCTACAATTTTCCTCCAAATCAGTCTGTTACTTGTCACGACTCCAACATTATCAGATCTTATATTTCTATCGTCTAAGGCACTTTGTACCGTATTAATCCACCTATATCTTGGTCTTCCTCTGGGTCGTTTTCCTGCCAACTTGGCAGAGAACACTTGTTTTGCTAATCTTTCCTCTCCCATTCTATTTAAGTGACCATACCATCTGAGATTAGCTCTGCTAACGCATTCCTGGATGCTGACAATGTCAAGTTCTTTCCTAATATCCTCATTTTTAATATGATATTGCCATTGATGCCATCTGTTCACGCCTCTAATCTTTCTCAGGACTCTCATATCTGCGGTCTCTAGTCTTTGGTCAAGTGTTTTACTTCTGACCCAGCTCTCAGATCCATAAGTTAAAATTGGTTTGAACACAGTCTTGTATACAGCTAATTTAGTGTTCCGACTAATTTCTTTCTTATTCCATATGAATTTATTCAATTGACTTCTCACGATACCAGCTTTGCTGATTCTGTTGTTTATTTCTATATTTAGTTTACCATCTTCAGTAAAAATTGTGCCTAAGTAGCTGAAATGTTTTACTTGTTCCACAGGTTCTCCATTCACAACACAGTTGACATTTTCAATGATTCTGCCTATTTTCATTGTCTTTGTCTTTTTATTGCTAACCTTCATACCATATCTATTACAACAGCGATTCAATTTAGTCAGAGAACCTTGCAGACTTGTATCGGATTTATTTAGAAGTATAACATCATCCGCATAAAGCAAAGAGCTGACATTAACATCTCCAATTTTGATATCAGGTTTAATACCACATTCCTTCATAATGTGATCCATATAGATAATGAATAACAGAGGGGATAATGTACATCCTTGTCTCACACCAGATTTAACATTAAACCATCTTCCTGTACTTCCTTCAATTCTAACTGCTGACTCACAACTCAAATAAAGACTAAGTATTGCTTGGTATAATGCCCCATTGACACCATATAACTGCAGCGTATTGAACAGCTTCTCTCTTGGCACCTTGTCATATGCCTTTTCCAAATCGACAAAACTTAAATACAGATCTTTGTTATATTCCCATGCTTTCTCGACTATTTGTCGTAAAGTGAAGATCTGATCCTGACAGCCTCTATTTGGCCTGAATCCAGCTTGTTCTTCACCAAGTTTTTCTTCCACAATTCTTCTCAACCGTTTCTCAAGTATACTTGCATAGATCTTGCCAGGAACACTCAGTAGGGAAATACCTCTGTAATTCTCACATTCAGTTTTATTTCCCTTTTTATATATGGGTACTATGAGAGCTCTACTCCAATCATCGGGAATTCGTCCCTCTGTCCAGGCTTTCTGAACTATGCAGTGCAGCCACTGCAAGACTCTTATACCACCATACTTCAGCATTTCTGGTCGAATATCATCTACTCCTACTGCCTTTCCACATTTCAAGCCTTTGATGGCTTTTTCTACTTCAAGTATGGATATGTATTCCTGACTGCATGCCTGGTCAGTGTTTTTTATCACTGTGTTGTCATCACTGCTTGTTTCATTTAGCAGTTTTTCAAAGTAATTACTCCATACTTCAAGGATATCTTTTTCTCCTGTTTTCATTTCACCTTTATCATCTCTAATTCCTTTTACAGCACTCTTTCCTCCATTCCTAAGCTTCTTCAACAACCTCCAGAATATTTTGCCACCTTCTTGATATTTATTTTCTATATTCTTGACAAAGTCCTCCCATGACTTTTGTTTAGCTAGTTTTACACACTGTTTAGCTTTCTTACATTTGTCTCTGTATTCTGTAAGAGTAAAAGCTGACTTATTTGCCAGGAACTTTTGATATGCTTTCTTCTTTTCCTTCACTGCCTCTTTAACTTCCTGTGTCCACCAGGGAGTTCTGATTTTTTTATCTTTGCACACAACCTCACCACATGCCTCTCTGGCAGAATCAATCAATGTTTCCTTCAGAGTTTGCCACTGAATCTCCAAGGTTTGATTCCTGTTCTCAAACTCTTTCATTTTCTTTTCAATAATATTTCTGTATTTTAGTCTACAGTTTACATCTGAGAGCTGCTCAACTTTTATTCGCTTTAAAACTTTCTTACATGTTATTCTTTTCAATATGAAATTCAATTTTATCCTGCTCAAGACTAAATAGTGATCACTTCCAATTTCAAATCCTCTGTACACTCTGGTGTCCTGCACCAGGGAGAAAACATCACTATCAACAATAACATAGTCAATGAGACTTTTCTTATTCCTAGCCTCTTCTCTCCATGTGAATTTGTGCACATTTTTATGTTGGAACATGGTGTTAGTAGTAACCAGTCCATGTCCTGAGCAGAAATCCAACAGATATTTGCCATTATTATTAGCTTTGCTCTTTTCTCCAAATTTTCCCAAAATATTTTTGTATGTCTTATAAAAATTTTTAAATTTTAAAATTTTAAAATTTTTAAATTTTAAAAATTTTTATATATTTTATAAAAATTATATATTTATATATTTTATACATTTTCTCATCGTACTCAATGAAGCAACGATCTCAATCCCTTTGTTTCTTATGCTCCTACATTTGTGTATATTCATGACCATTTACCACCTAGCATGTTCTTATAATTAGGTATGTAATATATTTGGCCTTGTTGTAGAACTTTATCTTTTCCCTCCCTAGACATACTCGAAAGGCCAGAACCCATATCTCATTTTCTACCCCTTCACCAGATACATAACCATGTTCAAAGCCATTCATATCTTCATCACGTTTGCCTAGCATAGTCGAACTTCCACACACATTTTCCCCATTGCACCCTTGATAAGCTTATTTCCCTGATTTTCTGCATTACGTCTCATATTAATAAGTAATTTTTCTAGGCTTCTAATGCCAAATGGATTCAAGTCCTCCCTCTTATGCAAGTCTTTTCTGTCATCACACTCCCTCCACACATCTAACACTCATATCCATTTCATTTCTACACAGATGTCAAGTCCTGGAGAATGACTTGACATCCATCTTCGTTCATAATTCTTATATATGTTCAGGACCTTGCTTACACTTTTCGGTGGCCCAAGGCGATAGATTGCTCCAGCACCCATGGAGCACTCTAATCTCATTGTTTGGGACTTTTGATTTGGTCCTAATTTTTCGGGCCTTGAGGTAGAGCGTCGTGCGCCTGTACATAAGAACGTATATGTTATTATTATTATTGTAACGGTGTCTCCATGGAGTCAAAAGACTCATCGCGGGAGACCCGACATTGACATACTAACCATTATTTACACAACACCTGTCATACCTCTCCTTAAATTCATTCACAGTTGAAGCATTCACAATCACCTCTGGCAAAGCATTCCACCCATTCACAACCCTCCAAGTAAAAAATCCAGTCCTAACACCCTTGTTAACCACACTCTTACACAATCTCCAGGGATGGTCCCTCGTTCTCTCACATCCTGCAATGGTCTTAAGAATATCATGAGTATCAATCCTGTAAAATCCCTTTAACAATTTAAATACCTCTATCATATCTCCTCTCCTACGTCTATCAGCTAGTTTTTGGAGCCCACAGATCATCAATCTATCCTTATAGGGAACATCCCACAGACCTGCAACAATCTTTGTAACCCGCCTCTGAATCCTCTCCACCACTTCCGCATCACCAAGAAATCCTGGCGACCAGATATGTGCACAATAGTCCAAATGCGGCTTTATTAATGCCTTATAGAGTGGAACAATAACTTCCCTATCCCTGCTTGTTAGTGTATTCCTCAACAACCATGTAATTTGATGTGATGTTTTGGCAATCTTTGCAATATGGCCTTTAAACTTAAGTTCTCTGTCCACAATAACTCCCAAGTCTCTTGTCTCATCAACTTCCTGCAGTTCAGTTCCGTTAATATAGTAAACAACATGCGATGTCATCCTCCCGAAGTGTGTCACATTACACTTAGCCACGTTGAACTGACAGCCATTTACCCCAGTCCATACCATCAGCCTATTTAAGTCATCCTGTAAAATTTCCACATCATTTGAATTGATTATCGCTCTTCCCAATTTTGCATCATCAGCAAACAAGTGGATATTTCCAATATCATTGATGTACAAATTAAACAATAGAGGACCAAGAACTGAGCCCTGAGGTACACCACTAGTCACTTGCCTTTTCCTGGACTCAGCTCCTCCGTAAACCACTCTTTGATATCTGTCCACCAGCCAACCTTTAATCAAATCACCATCTTCGGATCCAAACCCATTTGCTCTAATTTAGGTAACAGAGCTCCATGTGGAATCCTGTCAAAAGGCTTTGCAAAGTCAAGCAGTATCACTGAGTAAAGATTTCCTTTATCCAACTCCACTGTTACTTTATTATAGAATGCAAGCAAATTGCTTAGGCAAGACCTACCTTCATAAAACCATGTTGCCCCTTATAAAGTATCATATTGCTGTCCACCCAGTCCTGAATTCTAATTTTAACCGATTTCTCCAAAGTCTTAACCACCACTCCAGATATACTGATTGGTCTATAATTTGCAACCTCAGTCTTAGAGCCTCCCTTGTGCAATGGAACTATTTTCCCCCTCTTTACACTCTATTGGCACTTTACCAGAACTGAGGCTTAAATTAAACATTCTGGTTAGAGGAGTTGCTAATTCTCTTACACATTCTCGTAACACATGGGCCGATATGCCATCTAACCCAATGGTAGTGTTAGCATTAAGGTTCTTTAATATATTAAGCACCTCAATTTCATCTATCTCTATACTCTCAATGCCACATCTGACACTGCACTATCACTACGAAGATGGTACACTTTTGCGAAATGATCACTAAGCAACTCAACTATTTGATTAGCTTCAGTAATTTCCCTACCATCAACACTTTTTAAAGTAATCTTTCCATGGATATTCTTCCTTTTACTAGCCACATAGCGAAAGAACTCTTTAGGGTTTCTTTTGGATTCATCAGCTAGCTTCCTCTCATAATTAGCTTTGGCTTTCCTTACCATACAGGTTACTCTCTTTGCCTGTACCTTATATTGCTCATAGGAACGCTCATCACCTTTTTCTTTATACGTCCTCCACAACCTTTTCTTTATCTGCAACTCCTGTTTAATAGTATTATTCATCCATTTTATTCCTACTTGATTTCTCCTTCTGACTCTGGGAATGCAGTCTGATACAGCTTTCTTCAAATACTCCTTGAGAATCTCCCACGCACCATCAACATCTCTCCCCTTGAATTTCTCATGCCATAATACAGGTGAAAGCTGACTTCTCAGCTTGCCATAATCACCAGCCTTGTAATTCCACATATACCCATTCTTAAAAGAATATTCAGCACGTCTTTCAATCTCCCAGGTCAAGACCACATGATCGCTTTCCCCAAGTGGAGACATTGTAACTAAATTACTTACTGATATGTTCTCCGATGTTATGACCAGATCTAACACTCTAGAATCTCTTGTCCCTTCCATCACATGCTGTCTCAGGTAATTATCTCTTAACAACTGTATAAACTCCATTTCCTTTGTTCCTTGTGACCATTCCTTCCCCCAATCGATGTCCCCAAAGTTAAAATCCCCCATAATAATTACTTGACCTTTACTCATCGTGATAATTTGCCAGTACATGCTATCTACATTCTCCCTTATTCCCCTTGGATTATAGCAACAATCAATTACATATTTTGCCTTGTTAATCTCTATCTCACACCAAACAGCCTCTAATGAACTGCCCTCTATATATCTGTCACAGTGAGGTACTTCTATCTTTTTTTGGCTTTAATGTTTCGTCTATCACTAATAAAACCCGTCCCCCCATTCTGTCATCTCTGTCCTGCCTGAAAATACTGTACCCCTTACATTCAATCCCAATAACTATATCATTCTTGGTTAACCAAGTTTCACTAATTCCTATAATTTTTGGCCATGTTGTAATAAGTAATGACAAAAATTCTTCACACTTATTCCTAATACTTCGAGCATTAGTATACATAAACTGCAATACTCCCTTCCTCCCATAACATCCCTGTGTGCGAATTACCCCACTCTGTATACTGTTAACATTCTGCGAACAATTAATCCCAATTTCACAACGATTAACGACCTTAGTACTATTTACAGCTGACTCTATCACCTGCCTCCCTAGCAAATCCCATTTCCCTGTTTATGACCCTTTACTCTGTCCTTTATCAATAAATGTTCTAAATGTCAAGCTCCTAATCCATTTAAGTGCAAACCATCTCTCTTAAAATACTCCTTCCTTTTATCAAACTCATCCCAGACATTCATAAAATGAATATTCAGTTTCATTTCTTTGCAAAACCTTTTACACAATCTTCACACCATTCCATTTACTATAATCCCTCTTCTGTTCATTTCATCATAATCAATTCGTGGTAGCACACTCACGATCTTTCCACTCTCACTCTTCGCATTCATTGCTATGATTAAATCCTTCAAATCCCGTCTTACAGAAAATCTTTCGCTACGTAGATCATTCGTCCCTATAACTGCAATAATCTCACTCACTCCATCTTTCTGCAATTTCACAGCCCCAGTTATATCCTTAATCTTTGACCCTGGATAACACGCTTTAATTACTCTACCATCCTTCACACCCTTAATTATAGAATTCCCATACAGCACAACATCTTTTTTGCTTCTTAACTTGACATCGTTTACTCCCACTGATGCTTGTTTTTGTTCCTGAACCTCTCTCACATTCTTTAGTATGTCACTCAGCAATATGTATCTATTTCTGCACTATTTATTCCATGCACATATTCACTTCTGTCATTCTCATACTTTGTCATTCTTAATCCCCCCCCCCATACTTCCTATTCCATAAAAAACATTAGAACATATTGGAATTCTAAAAGATAGATTATACAATTTGGTCTGATCAAAATTATAAAATATATTACAGTCATTTAAAAATGTACGTTCATTTGTTTCAGGAGAACTTGCACAACACAGTCTACTCCACATGCTTCTATCAGATATATTGGGATATGGCTGCATAAAACATGTATGTTCCCTATGTGACGGATGGTAGCTAACTGCGAAGTCTTGATGATCACTTAAACTTGGGATATTAGTCAAACCAGATGTATCATCATATATTACATTAAAACTTCTGCGATCATACGAGTCAATTAATACAGGCAAAACATTTGATATATTAGAAGATGTGGAATGGACTGCACAATCTTTCGTTTCTACCTTGACATCAGATTCAAGAGGGGATACTATAGAAACACAAGATGATAAAGATGTTAAGTAATCTGGATTGACATCCCCAGCAACTACAGAAGAAATGGCTGACTCAGATGACATACCCAAGATTGTGACTGGCAGGTGAGAATCAACCGTAGCATCAGAAACCGACAATACACTGCCATGCACACATTCACCTGAATTGATGAAAGGACCGTCATCACCGCTAAACACCGTGACTGGAAGGCGAGAATCAACTGCAGCATCAGAAACCGACAAAACACCGTTATGCACACATTCACTGAATTGAGGAAAGGACTGTTGTCATCACTACCCAAGGTTGTGACTGGTAGGTGAGAATCAACTGTAGCATTAGACACTGAACATGACAATACACCCGTATGCACACTTTCAGCTGACAGTTGGCCCTCAGCAACCAAGTGAACAATGATCATTTTCTCTGCTTCGTGACAATCATAATCTGAAGCTCTCTGCTGTATGCCTTCCACAGAATCATTGTACTTATTAGAAACTTCCAAAAAATCTTTCATTTTTAGGAACGCTGCAGATTTTAACAATGATGGAAGCATATCCTATGAAATATTAATTTCACCATGGTACATATATTGGATCATCAACCTTAAGTCGTTGAACTTCATGTCATTTAATGTCACAACAGGATGACTACTTGGGTTCTCTAAAAATAAGCTGTACAGAAGAGTGCTGCTTGCAGATAGTACTATTTTGTGAGCCTTAAGGGTCATTCCTTCATACGATAATGTTACATCCACGAAACTTTCACTAGCAAGTAATTTATTAAAAACAGACAATATATTATTACTATTATTACTATTACTATTATTACGGGCAACTCCAGGGAGTCATTGGACTCATCGAGGGAGGCCCCAAATCATATTCATCACAACTATTTGACATTCATACAGTATCTATCATACCTCGCCTTAAACTCATTCACTGTCACAGCATCCACCACAGACTCAGGGAGCGCATTCCACTCATTCACTACTCTAAAAGTAAAGAACCCAGCTCTAACACCTTTACTAACCACACTTTTGCCCAGTTTCCATGGATGTCCCCTAGTCCTCCCACAACCAGCCCTGTTCTCAAAAATATCTTCTGAATTAATTTTATAGAAACCCTTCAGTAATTTGAATGTCTCAATCATATCTCCCCTCCTCCGCCTATCAACCAATTTTTGCAACCCACAAATCCTCAACCTGTTCTCATACAGTTCATTCCACAGACCTGCTATCATCTTGGTCACTCGCCTCTGGATCCTCTCCACCTCCTCTCCATCAAGAAGAAACCTAGGTGACCAAATCTGAGCACAGTAGTCTAGATGGGGTCTTATCAGGGCTCGATACAGAGGAACAATAACCTGCTTGTCTCTGCTTGTCATCGTATTCTTCAGCAACCAAGTGATTTGATGAGCTGTTTTGGTCACTTTTGCAATGTGTCCCCTAAATTTCAATTCCTTATCTACCAACACTCCTAAATCTCGTGCCTCATCAATTTCCTGGAGCACGGTTCCACCAATGCAGTAAACTGCCGCCAATCTTTTCACCCCAAAATGCATAACCTTACATTTTGCCACATTAAACTGACATCCATTCTCCTTAGCCCAGACCTCCAATCTATCCAAATCATCCTGCAAAATTTTGACGTCATCTGCATTCACTATTGCCCTACCCAACTTCGCATCATCCGCAAACAAATGAACTGTTCCTCTCAGATCATTTCCTATATCATTTATGAACAAATTAAACAGCAGTGGTCCAAGAACAGATCCTTGTGGCTTTAGGTGTGTGATTGTGCGCTTTCAAACAAATTGTCTGTGATCTTGTTATCATATTGAGTTCTGAACTAAGTTTAAAATAAAATACTCATAAAAAAGCCTGGAAAAATCTAATTAACTCCCTCAGTTCAACAGAGCTACAGTACGCAAATAACCATATTACGCGTTTGCATGTAACGCGTGTTCATGATGCTGAGTAGTTATGTCACGCGAACGTGTCACCCTAGCTACCTAACAGGTACTAACGGTTCTTTGTATTTTGAAACCTTTTTTGCATTTACCTCTTTTTTGTACTATGCAAGCCTTGAGAAAGCTGGTCAGTTACTAGCGAAACCGGTAGGCAATTTGTAAGAGCTTAAGTACGTTGTAAATATATGGTCTATGTAACAATAAATCTTCATTTTGTAATACTTTATGACCAAAACATGTATAATTTAAATAAAATACTCATATTAAACAACATTAAACAATACCTAACAAAATTTACATACGTTGCTTGAAATAATTATCTCAGTATTATACACTTATATTCAATAGATTTCATTTAACATCCAGTATGTATGCTCAAAGAATGGCAGTATATAGCGCCTCCGCAGCGCAATTGGAAGAACGACGGTACATTGTGCCCTTCGATTGGAATAGGCCTAAGTTCGATTCTCGTCGAGACGGGAGGAATCTTTATCTGGTCGATTTCAATTCGAAGGTGAGTTAGCCGATCTCATACGGAGGTAGCAGGGTTTTTTCTCCCGGAAACTCGGGTTTTTCATCCCGCATACATACAAATCGGCCCTTCAGAACACACGCAATTTACAGACAAAAATTACTAGTTGTGGTGGTGTTGGAGGTGGGCGGTAGATGGCGTTGATGGAGATGACTCGTAGTAGCGGTTAGGTGTAGAGACAGTTGTAGATGTCCTCCCGCGATGAGTCTTCGGACTCCTTGGAGGTATCAGGAATAATAATAATAATAATAATAATAATATTAGGCTAACAACAAGAACGCGATCACTATAGCATATCATTTTCAAAATGTTTCATCAAACACGTCATTATACGAATACTCAAAAATATGTAACACAAGGATTTACATACCTAGCTACAAAGAAGATTTAACAGCCACAAGCTGTCACAATAGTGAGATCAGGCTTAGCTGCAACGATGCATAATCATACAATCTGATACCAAATACAAATTATGTCAAATGCAAAAATACTCGACACAAAATAAACACGCTTGACTTGAAAGAAGCACCTAATTGAGAAATACACAGCCATAAAATATAATTTTTTCAATCTAAAGATATGCACATTAGAAACGAGCTTACACTACTGCGACTTCACTATGTAAACTATCAACGTTATATACGTTTATGTATATGTTTATATCTTACATAACATAAGGATGTATAATACATCTTTATATATAAATAAATCTTTATATATTTCTTATATAATTCGAGTATTGCATATTTTATACATTTCTTATATAATTCGAGTGTAGTATGTTTTATAAATTTCTTATACAATTCTTCTTATATCTAATTGGACAAAATTATAAAAGTTTTGAACACATTATCCGATTATTAGCATTAAAAAAAAAAAAAAAAAAAAATCAGCTAACGCCTTTTTATTCCCGTATACGGGAGTAGGCGAGGCCATTTAGCCCTATCTAACTTTTGGAGACTGAGTGGGCAGTTCAATCTCCACTGGTACCCAATCAGAGACAGATGGCCTAAGGCTATCACTAATTAAGCGGTACGCAGTGAAGAGAGACGGCTCAAATGTGCCGCCATCTCGTGGTCACAATATATTTTTAATGTCTGAAATAATGTGGGTTCTACGGTCGATTTTCTTGAGTTTACAGGACGAAGGGAGGTTTTTCCTCCCGAGTTTCCGGGAGGAAAAACCTGCTTGCCCGTGCCAGAGATCGACCAACTCGGCAACCGGTCGAAAAAAGGCTTAGAAAAATTTCCTCTAGTGGCCGACTAGACTCGAAGCCAAGCCTTCCTTCGTGCGGCCAAGCGCGGTGGTGTGCCAACGCCACATCCACTGAGCTACACGGAAATTAACAATAAAAAGTTTATCCAGTTACGGTAATTTGAAAAGATGTGGGAATACTATGCTGCATTCAGGATATCTGATTATATTCTATGTAATGAAGAAGACCTTCAAAAATCGGGTTATGAATTTAACAATATAGGCTAACAATAAAACTAAAGATTTTACATAACAAAATCCAAATAAATGCACTTAAGGGAATTTATCATATTTGATTAAAATTAGTCATAAAAGATAAAATAACAGGACATGTTATTAGACATTGGAATTATTTATTGTGAATTATAGCATATTTAAAAGTCAAATATATAAACGAAATCACTGATGAAGTCAAGAAAATGTATGAAAGAATTAAAAGAAATACTGAAATTAAATTATTATTATTATTATTATTATTATTATTATTAAGAGCTTGTGTAGCTCAGTGGATGTGGCGTTTGCACACCACCTCGTGCGGCCTAGCGGGGTGGTGTGCAAACGCCACCCCCCCCCCTTCGTGCGGCCTAGCGGGGTGGTGTGGCGTTTGCACACCACCCCGCTAGGCCGCACGAAGGAAGTCTTGGTTTCGAGTCTAGTCGGCGACTAGAGGAAATTTTTCTAAGCCTTTTTTCGACCGGTTCCCGAGTTAGTCGATCTCTGGCACGGGCAAGCAGGTTTTTCCTCCCGGAAACTCGGGTTTTTCGTCCTGTAGACTCAAGAAAATCGACCGTAGAACCCACATTATTTTCAGACATTAAATATATTGTGTTAGGGTTAGAGACCACGAGATGGCGGCACATTTGAGCCGTCTCTCTTCACTGCGTACCGCTTAATTAGTGATAGCCTTGGGCCATCTGTCTCTGATTGGGTACCAGTGGAGATTGAATTGCCCACTCAGTCTCCAAAAGTTAGATAGGGCTAAATGGCCTCGCCTACTCCCGTATATACGGGAATAAAAAGGCGTTAGCTGATTTTTTTTTTTTTTTTATTATTATTATTATTATTATTATTATTATTTCGGGCAAATCCAAGGAGTCAACAGACTCAACAAGGGAGGCCCTAACATCATATCAAGAACAACTATTCGACATTCATACAGTATCTATCATACTTCGACTTGAATTCGTTCACTGTCACAGCACCCACAACAGACTCTGGCAGCTTATTCCACTCATTTACCACTCTGAAAGTAAAAACCTAGCTCTAACACCCCTGCTAACCACATTCTTGCCCAGCTTCCATGTATGGCCCTTAGTCCTCCCACCACCTATTCTCAAAAATACCTTCTGGCTTAATCGTATAGAAACCCTTCAGTAATTGAAATGTCTCAATCATATCACCCCTTTCCCGCCTATTAACCAATTTTTGCAACCCACAAATCTTCAACCTGTTCTAATAAGGTTCATTCCATAGACCTGCTATCATCTTGGTCACTGGTCTCTGGATCCTCTCCACCTCCTCCCCATCAAGAAGAAACCCTGGTGCCAATATCTGGGCACAATAGTCTAGATGGGATCTTATCAAGGCTCCATACATAACTTGTTTGTCTCTGCTTGTTAAAGTATTTTTCAGAAGCCAAGTGATTTGATGAGCTGATTTAGCCACTTTTGCGATGTGCTCCTAAACTTCAACTCCCTATCCACCAATACAACCAAATCCCTAGCCTCATCAATCTCCACCAGCAGTATATCCACCAATGTGATATACTGCTGCTAATCTTTTCACCCCAAAATGCATATAACCTTACACTTTGCCACATTAAATTAACATCCATTTTAAATAGCCCAGTCCTTTAAACTATCCAAATCATCTTGCAAAATTTTGACTGTGCACTCTCAATTGCTCTACCCAACTTTGCATAATCAGCAAACAAGTGAACACTTCCTCTCAGATCCTTTCCTATATCGTTAATGACCAAATTGAAAAGTAGCGGTCCAAAAACAGAACCCTGAGGCACACCACTAGTTACAAGCCATCTTTTGGACTCGACCCCTGAATAAACCAGTCTCTGGTATCTCTCCATCAACCACCCTCCTATCCATCTCACCAACCTTATCTCCATCTGCTCCAGTTTACTGATTAGAGTTCCATGTGGTATCCTGTCAAAGTCCTTGGCAAGGTCCAGTAGAATCACTGTAAACCCATTACCCTTATCCAGTTCAGCAGTCACTGTGTTATAAAACTTGCGCAAGTTACTGAGGCATGATCTACTCTTCACAAAACCATGTTGTCTCCCATACAGTATCCCATTTTCATCTATCCAATCCTGTATTTTCCTCTTGACTATTTTCTCCAAGACCTTGACAACGATTCCTGATATGATGATTGGTCGGTAATTTATAACAGCAGTCTTGGAACCTCCTTTATGCAGTGGAACCATTTTCCCCTCTTTCCACCCCCTCGGGACTAACCCAGACCAGAGACTCAAATTAAACAAAACGGTAAAGGGCACTGACAATTCTTTAGCTGCTTCACGTAGGACATGAGCTGGTATACCATCCAATCCCACAGACGTATTGACATTGATGTTTTGCAATAGACTACTCACCTCCACTTCATTCACCACAATTCCCGTATAATCTATTGGTTCATTCATTTCTGCAATGTCACCACCTGGGTGATATATTCTTGCAAAGTGCTCGCTAGTAACTCAACTATATCAACTGATTCGGTTACCTCCCTACCATCGGCATTCTTCAAAATCATTCTGCCATACACATTTTTTTTTTCTTTTATTTGCAACATATCGAAAAACTGTTTAGGATTCTCTTTAGTCTGCATGGCCAATATTCTTTCATAATCCTTTTTTGTTTTTCTTACCACACTCATTACCCTTCTGGCATGCGCTTTATATCGTTCATGTGCCTGCCGGTCACCTTTCTCCTTAAATTCCCTCCATAGTTGTTTCTTTTTTTGCAGCTCAAGCTTAATGGTGTTATTCATCCATTTAACCCCTACATGATTTATTATTCGGACTCTAGGTATTACTCTAGGAATACTGCTCAGCTGTCTGGCTAAACATTGCACGCGTTAAATTAATTGATCTCGTCCTGAATCAGCCAATGCGTATCATTTCTGGAACATAATGACTACTCCATCATATTGGCTACCAGTTTTGAGTCACATATGATCATCGCAACTATGACGCCAACACAACCTGATTCGCGAATATAACAAAATATGCCGCAATCCACTGCTTCCTATAGATTCTGATATTGACAGCTTCACATCACAGAGGCTTAACACGTTCATTGCCAATCACGCGATTCGAGTTATCACCAAACGGCCGATCACGCGTTATCGCGTAGATGTCGTTAACTAAATAAAAAAATAAAAAAAATTTGGCCACCACACGAAATTCCAATTTTCAGCTTGGCTATGAAAGTGTTAAGTCAAAACATCCACCTATTATAACGGCTCAACGACTTTTCACTGAGGACTATGATGCAACAATAGCATGGCAGATGGAATGGACTACCAAAGCCTTGTAATCTGACAGACTGCCTTTAACCCAAACAGCCCTCCTTGAGGGCTCGAAAAAAAATGGACCTCCATAAATAGAGTTCGCACCAACCATGGTAAGTATGGAGCTTCGTTGTTTAGTTGAGGAATAAGACCAAACTCATCTTGTGACTGGGGTGAGGATAACCAAACTGTACAACATATCACTTTCGAGTGTCCTCACAGAGCCTATACGGGACCTGTAATAACTTTATATCAGTTTCTACATATGCTGTTGACTGACTGTCCAACTTAGACATTCAATTTTAATTTTATGGTTATGTGTGTGTGTGTGTGTGTGTGTGTGTGTGTGTGTGTGTGTGTGTGTGTGTGTGTGTGTGTGTGTGTGTGTGTGTGTGTAAAGTATTTTTACCTTGGGTATAATAAATGTTAAAGATACCAAGTTATTTTAAACTTGGTTTTACTCCATTTCCCAAGTAAGCAAACAGACTAACAAGTCAAGTTTGCGCCTGCAAGTATTGCAAGTCTAGGTGACCCCACACATAGTGCAAGTCAAGGCAACTCGTGGTAAAGATGGATAAGCTCTGATTACTATTCTTGATATTTACCCTTAATGCAAAACACATCACCTGGAGGGGATGTATGATGCTATGCATTAAAGGCAAGCTGCCACTACCTAGACCGGTTTCGACCTTTATTGAGGTCTCATCAGTTGGAGCCCGACTAGAATACCAAGATTTTAGTAATACAGAGCTTATAAGTATTTTACCAGAACAAGTTACCATAACAGAGCTTAACCACCTTTACCACGAGTTGCCTTGACTTGCACTACGTGTGGGGTTACCTAGACTTGCAATACTTGCAGACACAAACTTGACTTACTTGTCTGTTTGCTTACTTGGGAAATGGAGTAAAACCAGGTTTAAAATAGCTTGGTATCTTTAACACACACACACACACACACACACACACACACACACACACACACGCACACGCACACGCACACGCACGCACGCACACACACACACACACACACACACACACACACACACACACACACACACACACACACACACACACACACACACACACACACACACACACGCGCGCACACACACACACACATGTATATATACATATATACAGATCATCACATATACTTAGAACAACCGATATCAGCGGAACAAAATATAATAGATTGAAAGAAAAGGCTCAAAATGTTTGGATGGAAATCATTTTTGAAAATTACAGTAAATATTCAAAAGTTAATTACCATTATCCTGAAGAGAAAAGTGTTTAATCAATGTTCTTAATTTTTGAATTTCCTTAAGACATTAAATGAATTTTTCGACAGGAAATTCAAAAATTAAGAACAGCACAATTTAGTATGGAAAGAAATATGCTTGGTATCACAAGACTGGATCACAGATGGAATATGTAGATAAGAAGTCAAACCAAAGTCTCTGGCATCATTGGAAGAGTGCACCATCTAAAGTAGCAATAAGTTGGGCATATTTCTCGTATCATAAAATTAAGATGAAAGATGGACAAAAAAGTGATGGATTGGATTTCACGAGAGGAAAAACGACCACTCATATTTTAACTTATAAGTTACAACTGAAACAGCAATTGTCTGTGCAATTCTATCAAATGCTTTTTTCATTCCCGCAAAATTTCGGTGTATCCGTTTCACTCCAAAACACTCCTTGTTACACCATTTTCCCCTAAGACAAATTAATTACTCAAATTAATTACTTAAGGAATAGCATTCCTAAAACAACCACACAAATAATGCGAGTACATCCTGTTTTCTATAATTTGGTACATTACCTTCTGCCTATCATCACCCTTATGCAGTGCCATTACCATACTTTTGAGACTTTTTAGTTTCAAGGAATTTATTAAACAGCAAGGCATTCCATTGGCAGTTGGGTAAGTCATTTTCTTAAGCCAGGCAAAATGTCATCCACTCACACCTCCTTGCTCTATGAAGAGTACGTTTTCTTTTAAATACATTTACTTCACTTATTTCTAATATTCTAACCCTTCTCTTTCTTCTTCCAGGAGTTAAATCTGTTTTTCCAGAATGAAATACCTTAATATATTTTCAGGACTTTAATATCATTATCCTTTATCACTGTACCACGTTTTTGTTTTAGAAAGGTCATTATTGTTGTTTAGGAGATGTTTGTGCCATGAGAGGTTTATTCAATACCCCCCCCCCCCCAAAAAAAAAAAACATATGAGATAAGTAATACTATTTAAGACGATATATGTCAGCCTGAAATAAATGGTAATATTTATCCCTTTTGTTTTTTCGTGCTAATTGAAGAAAAGATTACTCTTCCACTTACAAGTAAAGTATTTTCATTTCCTAGGATCAGTGGTTTGCATGAAGGTTTCAAAGTCAGAAATACATATTTAATACAAAGTGAATGTTTTGTTTTTAAACGCGATTTGAATTTTTTTTCTGATGTAAATTAGATTTATAATTTGGAAATAACGTTTTATTTAGCTATAAAACGTAGGGAATATTTTTCTCAGAAGTTGGGGAATTTCTCACATTCATGGTTGTTCAAATGCAGGTTGGCGGGCAAAAAGCAAGTTTGTTGGCAGTAGGATTCGTTGATACTGTAATGGCCAAATTGTTTGTTAAGATTCGTTATCTTTATGATTAACGAACCACGTAGAGGTTACAGTCCAGTGAAGAATTACTGCTGGTGTTTGTTCTTTGAGTTAATGCAGAGACATCTGATTTTGCCCTAATCTGCCAATGATTGTTATGTAATGCAATGTTGTTTTCTTCCTGCATTTTATATGGCCTGTTGAGCATAATCATTATTATAAAGATGAACTTTTCACACTGATTTTCACATACAATTTTGTAAGTTCATTGTTTATCTTTATATGTGATTATCAATATTAAACATTTAATACTATTCCCTCCGGCAACCGGAAAGTTGTCATCCCAGTATCATTTCTCAAATATTTTACGTTGGATGTTTGTCGTTGCAAACTTACAAATTTCCAGGTACGTGTATTACAACATACTGTTAATTAATGATAAATATGGATTATTTATGCAGATTTATAACATGAAGTGAAAACAAACAAGATCGTTTTTATATTTTTGAACATGATTACCTGTAATGGAGATACCCGTATAATAATAATTTATTAGGTGCTTGTCGCAAAATGCATTGCAAAAGTTGAATCGATGCACACTATTCTGGGTTCTGGCAGGACGTATTTTAATCCGAGCATTTGGAATGCTTAAAATCTTATAGAAGCATTCCGGTTTTTGTTTCAGTAGGAACATTGTTTTTTTTTTTTTTTTTAAGTGTCTAAAATTATATAATGTAATAACTCCACTTTGGCTAATAGGAATTTGATAAAATTAGAGGATTGGGATACATACAAGAATATGACTGTAGTTCAAATTTTATTACGATCGTCACGTTTTAATTGGCGAAACGATTCCAAGTGATAATGCTACTGGCTGGGTGGGATTTCATGAAGTTGGGTATTTAGGGTCGCTGTTAAAACTCGCCATTTCAATTTTAGACTCAGTCGGATCACTTGTAATTCGAGTGGTCTCATTGAGTCTGATAGCGAATGAACATTTGTATGTTTAAAATACATAATCCTCAAAGAGATCGAATTTAATAAAACGCGTCATAATTTATTATTATTATTATTTGACACCTCCAGGAAGTCCAAAGACTCATCGAGGGAGAGTTGACAAGAGATGTCGGAATTCAAAAATTCCAAAAATACTTTCTATATAGTATGTTTGAAATATGTAGGAAGAGTGAATAAGAAAATGGAAGAAAAGATAGAGTGACTTGCAATGGAGATTCATGATTAGAGGTATGGTGAATGAGAAGGTGCATGAGGTAGAATGAGCAGAGTGATTGAAGTGTTGGACAGGAGGAATAAACAAGTAAGAGTTGGTGGTGGTAGTAGGAGGAGTGATGAATGATTTTGATGATAACAAGAAAAAATGTTAGTGGATATTAGGAGGTATCCACTTAGTACTGAATGAATAGGATGGGCTGGCAATTTGGGACTTAGCCAACCAAATTGTACTTGCTGTTGGATTAAACCACAAAAATACATATATAATGGTATAATATGATGAAATTTCATGACAGCTGAAGTTTTTGCCTGGTTAAACAAGGTCATAGCTGTTTTTGTCAGGAAACTAGGGCAAACAGTGAAAAGTCAGCTATTGGAGTAAACTCTAAGTCAGCATCTAGAACAAGATGAATAAACCCAACATCAGAAGAAATGAAACGGCAACCAGCAATTTGAGGAATATTAGAGTTTACTCGAAAAAGTACCACTTGAACATAACTAGCATTACTGAGACAAGGAAGACAAAGATAGGTGAGATTTTACTAAATAAGTATAGGATAGTTGGTATATTCAGACACACACTACACTAACAACCAACGAAAGAAAGGAGTAGCGATAGTATTCAACACCAAACATGAAGATAAAATTCTTGATTGGAAAGCATTTCCAAGTATAGTTATGTGAACAAACTTCAAAATGAGGAAATAGACAATGAAGGTTATTTGTGCTTATGGTAACACAGAAGATTAACTTGAGGAAGAAATGGAGTAATTTTTCAAGTCATAGTAGGCAGCTGACATAAAGAATTGAAAAAAAGTGGTCCTTATTAAGGATGATCTAAACAGCAGAATGGGAAACAAATCCACCAGGCATATAAGAACATTTTGAGAAAATTTAGAGGAAAACAGAAAGCTAATAATAACCGTTAGTATTTGCTAGATTTCTGCTCATTACGGGCTTGTCATTACTTATACCATCATAAAGATGTGCACAAGCGTTTCTTGCATCTTTTCTCACGTGGATAAAAATGCAAGAAATAAGAAAAGTTTCATTGACTGTCATTGTTGATGGTGATATTTTCATGTTTTTTTTCAGAATACAAGAGTTGTATAGAGCAGGGATTGGCAACCTTTTCAGACTCGCAGGCCACATTCAACTTTTATTTTTAATAATCGGGTCGCAAGCATTTAATTAATAGAAAATAGTGAGTGAAAAAAATTACTTAAATTATCAATCTTAAAACACAGAAATATTTAAAGTACGAGATATGAAACAATGAAAATGAAACTCGATGAAAAATTATTATCACGTAAAAACAAAGTAATATAGTTTATGCATCACAATGTGTGTGTGTGTGTGTGTGTGTCTCTGCTTAATGTGACTTTTGTGCTTGTTTTCCCTTAGCCAAATCATCTAGATCCACTTGATAACCTAAGGTGAAAATTCAAATCAAAGCATGCAAATGTTCATCAGTCAGTCGAGAAGAAAATTTTTTTCTAAAACTCGAGGCATAAAATGCTTGTTCGCATATGTATGTGCTTCCAAATGCGACTATCATCTTCTTTGCGAAAATGATTAAACCTTCAAATTTTTTTGTAAGCATCGATAAAATTTTTGGATATTTTCTAACGAAAATGCGTTCTTTAATATTTTATTGTGTTGTAATTCCAAAACTTTTGTCTATAGTAAGTTTGGTATGTCATCAATGTCGACATTAAGAGGGTGCAAAAATAATCACATTTCGATGCTATTTTTATGAAAATCAACAAATCTTATTGAAAATTCCATTTGTAAAGCTTTAATAATACCAACAAAAGTTTCCTTTTGCTTTTTTCCATTCAACTATAGATGCAGATTTGCAAATATGTAATGATGTAGATTTCCTTCCATCATATATTTCTTTAACAGACATCGTTTGCCTTTAAAAGGTTTTATGTCAGAAAACAGTTCTATTAGTAATTTACCTTGGCCCTGCAGGGTTAAATTAAGTTCATTATGGTAGTTGTAATGTCTACCATAAATGCAAGAGACATAACCCATTTTTTATCCAATAGTTGTGGGACAGTATTTTTGTGTTCCGTCATGAAAATATCTATTTCTTCATGTAAATTAAAAATTCTTTTTAGCACAGCACCTATACTTAACCATCCAACAGTTGAGTAGTAGATGATGTCCTCTTGAATGTCCATAACGTCTTTTCTTGATGATAAAAGTTTCCTGGACACATGCCATGTAAGTATGGTCAACCTTTTATGGACTGCCAAAACTGCACATTTGGGCTGCATGCCTGTTGCCGATCCATGGTATAGAGGATTTGAAATTGGAAATGACCATCATTTAGTGCTAAGTAGGATATAAATGATTATCATATTAAAAAGAATGTTATGTTGGAAAGTTTTTAAAAGTTTTCCAGTTTAGCTGCTTTTACAGGTAACCTGTAGACTCAACTACAGTATACAAATTCACCTAGGGAGGTATGTGGTACAGTTGTTTGCAAGAATAGAAAAATAAGTTGAGATAAGGTGTTAAAGAAGCAGTCCTGCACAAGAAGAAAGAATCCTGAAAGTACCTAGCAAACAAGTCAGCAGATATCCTAAAATCTGAGGATTATAGAGAAAAAAATGTAAGAGAGCTAAGTTATGTGCATCAGTAGCTAAACAAATCTTATGGTAAGACTTTGTCATGGTTAGAATATAGACAATAAATATCAGGAAGGTTGCAAAATGTTCTGGAGGCTATTGAAAAAGCTTAGAAATGAAGGAAAGAGTACCGTAAAAGGAATCATAGATGATAAAGGTGACGTGAAAACTGTAGATATGGATATCCTAGTTCTCTGGAGTAATTAATTTGAAAGACTGTTAAACGAACAAGCAGTGATAAAGTAGCATTAGGAAATTTCCAAGAAGAATGTAAACAGGAGTAAATATCAATACTTGATGTAGAAAAAACCATTAAAAACTTGAAATGTGGAAAAGCAGCTGGGGTGGATGAAAGTTGATCAGAAATGCTTAAATATGTTGGTATAAAAGTTTTGCAGTGGCTATACTAGATAATTCAGGGAGCCTGATCGGATACCATTCACTTGACCAACCAGTATGGTATTTTTTCTTTTTCAAATGCTTCTGTTTTTTAGTAGAACATGATTTGACTCTCATCACTAAGCTAGTAATTTTTCAAAATTTTAAGATTCCTTGGAACTATATAACAGAACTAATGCATTGCTCTGTCAGAGGTTACAGTTAACATCAAATGAAAATGCATTGGTTTTGGTAGGTTTTAATTTTTGGTATGCATTAGATCTCTTTTCTTTTCTTTCTTTTTTTTTTTTTTTTTAAACAATACTATACAACAGATTTGGAGCATTTTTATTCAATAATCTTGGATGATATGTGTTGGAAAGTTGGATAACATATTTCTGTTTTTAATTCAATAAAATGCTGATGTATGTTTATACAAGGCATATAAAATTTACTCAGACTTTGCCATGAATTGCTTTAGTAATGTATCTTGTAATTAGTGTACATTATTCTCCTAGGATTATTCGATAATTGAAAGGTGATCTATTAATGTAGTTTGTTACTAGCAATGTGTTCCTTTGTTATAATTGTTAAATTAAACCTAATTACAAGATAGTAAGGTTGATGAACAAGTTTTTTTTTTATTATTATTCTTCAATTTGACTCAGTACTTCATATGTATATGATTTTTATCCCTTCAAAAAATTTAAATTTTTAAAGAGTAACACACAAAACTCTCCCAAAGTGTTATTTTATATAAGTTAACCAGTATTATATTTGTTATGTTAGGATAAGTAATTTTTTCAAATATTTCTTTTGTAGATTTGGCACACAGTTTCAAAATATGATGCTCAGGACTATGGAAAATAACAGAAGTGAAAAAAGTATGTTTATGTTGTTAAGTTGCCAAAAATGAAACTTATTCAAATCAATCAAGATTTTTCTTTGTTGTGTGATACCATTATGAGAATCTTTTTTAACAAGAACTCCCCCCCCCCCATCCTCTCCTCTTTCACAAAACAAAAGATACTTTTTTGTTGGAGGGAAGGGGAGGTTTCTCATTCCCATTCCCTTACAAGAGTTCAGGAAAATAAGTATTTTAGTGGTAGTTCACAGCGACTGTGGATTGTTTTTCAGAGTAGGCTAAGGAGAAAAATACAAGGGGTTTCCGAAAAGTAAGGTAAATTTTTTCTTTCTCTTGGATGTTTAATAATAGGCAGTTGAAATTATACACCAAGAAATAAGTGAACATGCACTACTTCTGAAGTCTACAAATTTTATTAATGCACTTGTCAGAATGATAGATCAGTTTATTAATACCAGTACTGAAGAGGGCTGTGCCACTCTTGGTAACCAACATCACACACCACCTGATGAACTTCATCCATGATGAAATGTCCTCTGGAAAAGTGTTTCTTGAGGGGACTGAACAAATGGAAGTCTGATGTTGCTAAGTCTGGGTGCCAGGGGGGGGGGGATGTGACAGTTTCCAACAATTACAGCACAACATTGAAACATATCAATATAGCAGTGGGCCTAGACAGCATGTCTACTCTTGTGCTATCAGAATGTGCAGTAAACTAGTAGTGCCTCTGATGAAGTTGTTGAATCTAAGTCTCAGTTCTTGCAAGGTTCCAAGGGAGTAAAAAAGAGGGCAAGATAGTCCCATTACATACAGATGGCTCTAAGACAGAAGTGGCAAATTACAGACCAATTAATATTTCTGGAGTGGTGGTTAAAATATTGGAAAAGTTGGTTAAAAGTAAAATTCGGGAATAGGTGGATAGGAATATGATATTCTATGGGGGAAGCATGGCTTTGTAAAAGGTAGATCTTACCTCTGTAATTTATTCACATTTTATAATAAGGTGATAGCAGAATTGGATAAAAGAAATGGCTACAATATAATACTGCTGGACTTTTTGCAAAGGCATTTGACAGAATACCTATTAACGGAAAACTATTACATAAGTTGGAACAAATGGGAATGGAGATGGCATGGGTATGGAGGTGATTGATTGATTGATAGACATCAGAGGGTGGTGTATAGTGGAGTGCCCCAGGGCTCTGTATTAGGACCACTACTCTTTAATTTGTACATGAATGATATAGCAGATGATTTGAAGAGAGATATTCAGTTGTTTGCCAATGATGCCAACATTAAGAAAGGCAATAGTTAATAAAGGTAATGTAGATATCTTATAGGATGATTTAAATAAATTGACAGTGTGAGCAAAGGACAATGGTTGTGAATTCAGCGTTGTTAAATGTAAAGTAAGACAAATCAGGATGAAAAATTGCACACTCACATCATATTGATGGTATTAGTTTGCAGGAAATTGATGAGGCTAGGGATCTGTGGGTAATATTGGTGGATAGAGATTTGAAATTCAAAGGACATATTGCAAAAGTTGGCAAAATAGCTCAGAGGATTACTTGGATGCTGAAAAGCACATTGGCAAGTAAAGATAGGGAGTTATGATTTGGACACATGTTGACTACTGTGCACAGATTTGGTCAGCTGTGTTTCTTAGCAGTTGGGAGGTGGCGGAGAGGATTCAGAGACGAGTGACCAAGCTGGTGACGTCTCTGGAATGATCCCTATGAGGATAAATTGAGGATGTGGGTTGCAGAGTTTAGCTGACAGGCAAAGAAGAGGGGATATGTTAGAAACTTATAAGTTACTAAAGGGATTCTATAAGATTGACACAGAAGAAATTTTTCAATACATGGAGAGTAGGAGGAAAACATGGGGATCACACTTGGAAGTTGTCTAAGAGTGTGGTTAGTAAGGGTGTGCAGACTAGGTTCTTTAATTGCTAGAGGTGGTTGTGAGCATCCCTAACAGATGAGAGAAAGATGTGTTTTGGAGAGACTGAACTGGAGACAAGAAAAAGTACAGATTTGTAGGAAGTGCAATATTTTGTTAGACTACAAATTAACAAATGGGAAACGGAACAAAAATGGTGAGACGGAGAGAGTGTAAGAATGTAGAAGCAAAAGTAAGTGATAAGGGAGTGAAAAGAAGTATAAATAAGGAAAACGGAAGGAAGGTGTGGCATAACGAGTGGTAGCAAGATTTGATAAAAGTCTTTCAAAATGAAAAAAAAAAAAAAAAAGGAATATGCAGAATGATATTAGATGTTTAGTGGAAACAAATGAAAATGTACAAAATAATAGAATGAAAGAAGAAAGGTCAAGAGGCGATGAGTGATTCGAGAATAGCAGTATGTGGAGAGTCCATTGTTAAAAGATTGGTTAATGAGAGAGTCCATAAGGTCTGCTATCCAGAAGGGGAGAATGAGCAAAATAGTTCATCCTTTGGACATGACATCCAGAGGAAGAAATGAGCAAGAGAATTAATGGTAGTTGTGGGGACAAATGATTTAAGTGGACATAAAGAGAATGTAAGGGCCAATATCAGAACTTATTGAAGATAGTAAAAGATAACAGTATAGTGGGAGTGGTTGTCAGTATGTTGCCAAGGTATGACAATGATGAATCGAGACGGAAGGACAGATCATTGAATGGTATGCTTGTGGAGCTGTGTTAGGGAAGAATAGAATTATACAGTTGTGATGGATTGCATTCGAGTGGCTTTGGAGTGAGTGAACTGGAGGAATTGTTGCATGGAGGTGCAGTGTGTGTGTGTGATGCAAGCAAGAGATCAGAAGTAAAAGATGAAGTGAAAGATCAGGAGAGTGGTGTTGAAGAGACAGAAGTGCTTGACAAATGAAACAGTGGTAGTGTGCAAGATGGAGAGAGAGCAGAAATTCAAGAGGAACATTGAAGCAGGGGGGGGAACCTGGATGGACAGGGAGATATGGCATAGGAAGAGTGGATGTTGGAAGTAGTAGTGAAGGTATGTATAAGAATGATAAGTATAGAAATTAAATAGATCATGATATGAGTGGGGAAATTGAGAGCGAGTTGATATATTATGTGATAAGCAATGATAAAAGGTGATTGGGCAGTGTGGTGAGAAAATCGCAACAAACAAGTGGCTTGGGTGGGACTGGTCATAGACCTAAAAGTGAACTGCTGTGTTTATTTACAAATGCCAAGAGTATCAGAAATAAAGGAGATGAAATGGTTTCACTGATTTGAGTTTATTTATCCCAAAATCATTGGGATAAATGAAACATGCCATGGGTGAATGAAGATATCTTAATGTGAATAGAAGTGGAAGAGTACAGTGCTTTTTTTTTCTTTTTTTTTCACAAGAATAGAAAGGACAAGAAGGTAGGGAGAATGCTGCTGCTAATGATGACAGCAGGGGAATTACGTCCACATAAGGTAGACATGAAAGAGAGAAATAGTAACAATGGTTATGAGGCAGAGTGGTGTGAGGTGGAGGTTGACAGGAAGACATATTTAGTTGGATATTGCTATAGGCCAGGGAATGTGGAGGGTGGTGATGAAGAAATGTATAAACAACTTAGGTTAGTGAACAAAAAAAGGGCGATTATTGTGGATGATTTTAATTATGGCAGTATTGATTGGAATGAAGAGGTAGCATTTTGGATAGAATAAGGAAAATGAATTTCTTGAGCTCTTGGGAAACAGCTATCTCAGGCAGCATGCAAAGATCGAGAGTTTTAGATCTGATCATTTCATCAAAGGATGTAATTGTGAGTGGGGTTTCATGCTTTCCTCGAAGTGATTACCTGAGTTGTGGCTAGCTATATGCAGACTTTTGCAAGGAAAGGATATATGTGAAAGTACAAGGCTGGTGATTATCACAAGCTTAAGAAACATTCTGGAGTTATAGCATGGAATGAGGAGTTAAGCAGTAAGAAAATAAATGCTGCTTGGGAAATGACAAAGAAATATATAACAGCATCAATGTATGAACGTATTCCAAAGGTCAGAGGGCTGAATAAGGCAGGTGTGAAAGATGAATGAAAGGTGTTGCGTCGCTTTCTTTCTTTACAACTATAATTTTGTCCTTGTGTCCGATCTCCATTATACTCTTAATTGGGTATCACATGGTACCTCTGAGGGACAATGGAATTTCCTCGAGATCGAGGCAATACCAGAGTATCAGAGTGTCTGAGATTTACCTCTCGTAAAACGCCAAGAAAATTTATTTGTTTCACTGCGCCACTTAGCGCTATTAGATTAGTAATATTAACAATCAAGAAGTAATCTCAGGACATTACTTAAATGATGCCTAGCAACTCTGCAGACGTGGCCAAACTTTACCGTTTTCTAATATCTCGCATAGGTTCGTAATATTTTATAAGAGGTGCATCAGATTTCAGAAATCGCAGAAAGTCTTTGTCAGAATCAAAAGCAAGGTTTATTATATATCAAAAGTTGGTACACTCGATATCATTAGTTTAAATCCCATCTTAAGGGATTTCCAGACAGAGTTTAAAAATTCAAATACTACTAATATACTTATAACAGATTATGCAGTAGCTTTCTAAAGTAAGAATTATATTAACACTCTCAAATGCATTAGTCATGTATTATTATCACAGTCTTTCCAAAACTCAGTAGTTCTGTCAGACTACTCAAGATAACATTCACATCTTTCACAATCTCTTTATAATTTATCAATTTCTTACTCTAAACATATTCATAGCTTCTTTCAAATTATTAACGAACTTTAACACAGCAATAGATAGTAAGATTAAATGCAACCCTCTCTAACCAATAGCAATACAATCTTATTCTATATCATTAATGTTCCTTTTCCTTGACTTATCAACGTGGCACAAATCTCTCATTTACATTCAGTGAAACACAAATAAAGTCTACTTATCTTCCCCTTTGGTTTTATATTGCATCATTGGTCTACAGGAACTTGCCTTCTGTGGACTGCCGGGCTTGCTTCTTCCACGGAGAATACGGCTGCCAAGTCCCGCAACTGCCTTAATCGGGATCCTCCGGTATGGAGGCACAGCCACCCTTCATCACCACGAGAGACGAACACCAGGAAATCCAGGAACAAAAAGCCTTCTTTCAGGGTTGCATGACCCTTATATTTCCCTCTTTTCTTCTCGGCGTTTCTCGCACTTTTCGATGTCCAGCCAACTCTCACGTGCTCTTACGTCATGGCGTCCAGCCTTTTGCCGCTATCGCACGTGCACTGACATCACGCTGTTTGCTTTGGGCGAACCGCTCCCTCGCGTCACGGCTCCGTGACCTTTGGACTTCACTCCTCCCCAACTGTTGAATTTGTGCTTACATTCTATAATTCTTTTATACATGTTATTTTATAATGCTCTGCTAATGTTTTACACTTTCAATATTAATTTAACCTCATTCGTGAATTGCACAAAATACATACTTATTTAACCTCTCATAACAGAACATGCTTGATATATATATATACACACACACACACACACACACACACACACAGCAATTATTTTATACTCAGAGGCAATTTACTGTATTTATCTCTCTTTTTTGTTTGAAATGCATGTTAGATTGTGATAAGATAGGAGTTCATAAAATTCCACTCTATCACAATCCAACATAGGCCTCCCCTTCCATTTAAAAATTTTCAAAAATTTTTCTTCCTCTCAGGTGTTACTCCTTACTGTTCTAAAGGGGGGGTTTAATGGCACCTTGTTTCCTGTTCCTTATACCTGTTCCTGTAGTGGGTTTGTTTTACTCTGGAATTATTGTGTGCCCTTGTGGTTGTTTAGATTCTTACTTAGTGTCTTATTATGCTCAGTCTCCTTGGATTCCTCTCTCTCACTCACTTCGGTTTTTGTTCCATCCTCCTTCAACCTTTTAGAGGTGTTCTGTTTGTCAAAAAATGTCTGGTGAATTGGATGCATCTAGTCCTGCCAAGTTCTTTATCAGGATGGGGACTAGGCTCTCATTTTCCTCCTTTTCTTTTTCCCAACTCTACTGTGACTTACTCTTGGGACATTAGGCCTAAACGTGTCTATTTCTAAGCTCCCAGTGCCAATTGAAATTCCCTGCGATGTTCGCACTGCCAAGGATACTTGATTCACATGAGGGCTAGTCTCTGCTGACAAAATGTGCTTCTTCGTGGTTAAGTAGTCATTTGCTAGTTCACCTGTAGGTTTATCAACCTGAGTTTTAAGGCTCCCCTTAAAAGATCCGATTCTTGGTGAGTTCCATCCATTGTTATGCAATCTTGATTCAGTTCCTTTGTTTATGTTTTGCCTTCTTCCAAGGAGATATACTTCTTTTCTCGTATAATCACACTTAAAGTTCTATCTCATTAAAAAATCATTGCCCAGAATCAGCTTTATGTGTGGGAAAGAAGATCCTGACAAGATCAGAAACTCTTGCCAAACACACATTCTGAACTCAGGCAGATACACTTTAAGATTTACTGATTTAGATGCGTGAGATGCTGAGGCTGTGCACCCAAATATTCTCACGGATCGTTTGAGGTAAGTGATCTTTTCCTTAATATAGGGTTCTAACTTTTTAAAATAGTCTTCAGAAATGATGGAGGTTTGTGCTCCAGTGTCAAGTAGGGCATTGCAATGTTCTCCAAGCACACTGGTTTTCACCATCATTTCATATGACTGCCCTCTTATCCCTTGTCCCTTCTTCCAAGTTCTATTAGCATAAGTATGAGATCTAGGTTCTTCTTCATGACCTCTATTAAAGCATCCCCTGCCTTTGAAACAATTGCGAGCTATGTGCCCAATTCTGTCGCACCTATATCATCTGGGAGGCTCTCTTCCATTTCCTTGATCATTGACCCTGTGATCTGATGGTAGTACTAACTTTTCTTGGGAGGTAATAGCTATAATTTTTTCCATGACCTCGTCCATTCGGTCAAGAAGGGGCCTTTGTAGCCTCTCGACCTCTTCTCTAATTAAACGTTTAGTTTCGTCCGCCTCAGAATTATTTGGTTCTGGGCCCTTCACTGATAATGTCTCTAATCTTTTCATTACTTTGTTCAATCGCTCCATGACAGGTTTCTGGAGAAGTTCCACTTCCTGTTTTACTATAGCCTGATCTTACAAGTCTCAGGCAGGATTTCAGTTAACTTATTCACTGTCTCACTATTATTGCCCTCATTTCCTTTTCTTGTCTTGGATTTGTCTTTCTTATCTTGGTTCATTATTGGGCAGCATTCTTGCTCAACCAAGTTTACAAGACCAGCAGCAGAAGTGGGATGTATGTCACCAAGTATCTGCTCCCTTTCCTTAACTGCTCTGTAGCATTCATCCAAGTTAGTCACCTTTTTGTTGAAGGCAGTTTCTTTAAATTCCTGTCTTACTCCTTGCCTGAATTGCTGGAAAACGGCCCAGTCCAAATGAGGTTTCTCTTCATTGTGGACACTCAGGGCTATTGTTAGTAATCTGTTCTCAAAATCAGATATACTCTCCCTGTCCTTCTGAGTGCACCTCTGGAGTTACCATAAATTAGGCCCCAAATTTCCTAGTTTAGAGAATTGGGAAATTAGGACCGTTTTAAACTTTGAATACTCCAGGGTCTCTTTTAGAATGGGAGAGGAGTATAGGAAGGTTTTTGCCTTCCCTATCAGCTTACTTCGGAGCAAGACCAGTAACTGAAAGTCAGTCCATCTTCCAGCTTTTCTTAGTTCTTCTATGTATGTAAAAAACGAAATGACATCATCAGAATCTACGCCTGAGAACTGGGGGAACACTTGTTGGGGGTTAATGCATCTAAAAAAGTCGTTCTCCTCCTTTATTGAGCTACTCGAAGGGTTAGACATATTTGCCTCTAAGTTTACACAAATATTAAATCGACCTTTGCCCTTGTTAAGAATTTCTGTTTGGAATCCGAAACCTGCTTACTTTGTTTTATATAAAGTACTTATTTCAGTTATATAAACCACATCCTGTCGGCTGACTGCGCCATTTATGTTGCGTCGCTTTCTTTCTTTACAACTATAATTTTGTCTTTGTGTCTGATCTCCATTATACTCTTAATCGGGTATCACGTGGTACCTCTGAGGGACAATGGAATTTCCTCGAGATCGAGGCAATACCCGAGTATCAGAGTGTCTGAGATTTACCTCTCTTAAAATGCCAAGAAAATTTATTTGTTTTGCTGTGCCACTTAGCGCTATTAGATTAGTAATATTAACAATCAAGAGGTAATCTCAGGACAGTACTTAAATGCTGCCTAGCAACTCTGCAGACGTGGCCAAACTTTACCCTTTTCTAATATCCCGCATAGGTTCATAATATTTTATAAGAGGTACATCGGATTCCAGAAATCACAGAAAGTCTTTGTCAGAATCAAAAGCAAGGTTTATTATATATCAAAAGTTGGTACACTCGATATCATTTGTTTAAATCCCATCTTAAGGGATTTAAAGACAGAGTTTAAAAATTCAAATAATACTAATATACTTAACAGATTATGCATTAGTCATGTATTATTATCACAGTCTTTCTTAAACTCAGTAGTTCTGTCAGACTACTCAAGATAACATTCACATCTTTCACATCTCTTTATAATTTATCAATTTCTTACTCTAAACATATTCATAGCTTCTTTCAAATTATTAATGAACTTTAACACAGCAATAGATAGTATGATTAAATGCAACCCTCTCTAACCAACAGCAATACAATCTTATTCTATATCATTAATGTTCCTTTTCCTTGACTTATCAACGTGGCACAAATCTCTCATTTACATTCAGTGAAACACAAAGTCTACTTATCTTCCCCTTTGGTTTTATATTGCATCATTGGTCTACAGGAACTTGCCTTCTGTGGACTGCCGGGCTTGCTTCTTCCACGGAGAATACGGCTGCCGAGTCCCGCAACTGCCTTAATCGGGATCCTCCGGTATGGAGGCACTGCCACCCTTCACCACCGCGAGAGACGAACACCGGGAAATCCAGGAACAAAAAGCCTTCTTTCAGGGTTGCATGACCCTTATATTTCCCTCTTTTCTTCTCAGCGTTTCTCGCACTTTTCAATGTCCAGCCAACTCTCACGTGCTCTTACGTCATGGCATCCAGCCTTTCCCCACTATCACACGTGCACTGACATCACGCTGTTTGCTTGGGGCGAGTCGCTCCCTCGCATATGCTCCGTGACCTTTGGACTTCACCCCCCCCCCCCCAACTGTTGAATTTGTGCTTACATTCTATAATTCTTTTATACATGTTATTTTATAATGCTCTGCTAATTTTACACTTTCAATATTAATTTAACCTCATTCGCGAATGGCACAAAATACATACTTATTTAACCTCTCATAACAGAACATGCTTGATATATATATATACATAGCAATTATTTTATACTCAGAGGCAATTTACTGTATTTATCTCCCTTGATTGTTTGGAAACGCATGTTAGATTGTGATAAGATAGGAGTTCATAAAATTCCACTCTATCACAATCCAACAAGGGATTAAGCATAAAATCTGGAAGAAGGCACTTTGGAGGTAGTGCATGATGAATAATGGTAATAATCAGTTACATGAAGAGTATGAAGAGCAAGCCAGGAGAGTGACTCAGTAAGAACAACAAAAGTATAGTATGAACAGAAATTAGCAAATCAAGCAAAGAAAGATTTTTTTTTAGATATATAGCAAGTAGAAGGAAGGATTATGATAAGATGTTAATTGATGAAAATAGTAACTGCTGCAGAAGATGTTGTTGAAGTTTAAAGGTGTGTCATCCTCATCAGGGTGAAATCATGAGTGACTCAAATGTAGAGGACATAGGAGAGGATGGCTTAATTGTGAGTGAGCAGGAGGTATATAAGGAAATAAATAACCTAACCACTTGTCTTAAGGGAATCTTCCAGGGAATTGGCAGCAGGATTAGCATGTTTAATAACAGTCTTACAACAGCACAAGTTTCAAGAGAATGGAAAGAAGGTAAAATTGTGATAAGGCTATGGCTACAAACTATAGGCCAATCTATGTATCTGGAGTTGTAGTGAAGGTACTAGAGGAAATGGTGAGAACTAGTATATAGAAATAAGTTGATAACAGCAGTATTCTCTGTGGTTATCGGTATGTGTTTGTTAAAGGTAGATCATGCTTTACTAACTTATGTACTATAACAAGGTAACAAATGTCTTGAAAAAGGAAGATGCATATATAGTGGTATGCTTAGATTTTGCAAAAGCTTTTCATAGACTCCACATGATAAGCTGTTAAATAAATTGAAATGGTTGGGAACTGTCAGCTCAATGTTGCAAAGTGTAAGGTTTTGAAATTTGGGAAGCAGCGATAACAGACTTCTGAGTTCAGTTAGTGACTGGCTGTCAGATAGGTATCAGAAAGCTGTATATGGGATGCAGTATACCGAAAGAGGAAAATTGCCAGTGGTGGCCATGGTGGTCAGTTTTGGGACATTGTTGTTCAATTTGTATATTAATTATATGGGTTTAAGTGGTGATATGCAGCTGTTTGCAGATGATGCAAAATTGCAGAGTCAAGTTATGGCCTTACAGGAGGACTTGAATAAATTGCACGAATGGGCAGGTTAGTGGAACTATCAGTTCATTGTTGCAAAGTTTTGAAATTTGGACTTGAAAGGACATGAAATTCAGGGTCTACGTTGCACAAGTTGTGAAGACATCTCATCAGATAATGGCAGTGATGCAGAGGACCCTGACATGCAGAAATAAAGAAGTTATGATGCCATTGTATGATGCCTAGGTCAGGCTTCATATGGATTACACAGCACAGATGTGGTCACTGAATTTTCATGGCGACTAGCATATATTAAAAAGATCCAGAGAAGACTCATAAAGGTGGTCAGTGGTCTTTGATATTTGGAGTATGAGGACAGATTGAGAGAATGTAAGTTGTAAAGTCTCATGGACAGGAAGAGGAGGAGGAGGGGGGGGATATGTGACATATGAGTTAGTCAGTGATTGTTATCAGGTTAACATGGAAGAGATTTTTCATAGAATGGGAGAGAGGGATAGAAGAAGAGGCCATCCCTGGAAATTGTATAAAGAGGGTATGGACAGAGGAGTGAGGAGCAGGTTCTTTACATGGATAGTGGCTGGTGAGTGGAATGTATTGCCTGAGTGTGTGTTGAATGTAGACACATTGAATCAGTAAGGAAGAGTTGGATGACTTTGCGTGTGATAGTATGTACCTTCCACGATGAGTCTCTGACTCCATGGAAGTCAGATGTTAATAATAATATTAATGATGAATGCTGATATACTTTGCTATAAGAAGCCATTGAGCCTAAATACATGAATATAGATGACGATTATTAATATGTGATATTTTTCATAGTAGAAGAGTTAAGTAGTAAATTAGTAAAGATATTAAAATGATTATACTGACTTAAAAGACAGGAGAATCAATTGTTGTTTATTTTTTTAATGGTATATATTAGAACACAGAAAAATAAGTAAATAATTAATTTATTAACTTATTGCTGATATTTCGCTGGTGTTATAACCAGTATCTTCAGAGCACAAAAACACAGTTTGTCAATACGTGAGACTATAACAACATGGTGTAATCAACGGACTAGTTAAACAAAATTGTAGCAGCAACACAAAGACTAGAGTCCTGATTTTGGCTCCCTCTATCTGAAAAAAAAAAAAAAAAACGGTACTAGTTTTTTCTTAAGATGACTGTCTCCCAGATGTTAGGCAAATTTATACAGCCATACTTGTTGAGATTTGGGATGTGTTTCATGGCTTCTGTTGCCTCTAAGAACAATCTCTCTGACTTGTAAGCGCTTCTGTGCAGTACTTTTGTGTTCCATTTGATCTTGTGTGAAGGGGTATCCAGAGCATGGTCTGCTAGGCCCGACTTGTCATAGTGATAATACCAGACATATCTTTTGTGTTCGCTGATGCGGATGTTCACAGTTCTTCCTGTTTGACCGTAGTAGGCTTGATTACATGAGCAGGGTACTTCGTAGACTCCTGGATGTGATAAAGGAGGAATGCTGTCCTTGGGTGAGCAGATAAGGGTTGCTAATTTGCTACACAGTCTGAATGTGGTGCATAGGTTATGTTTATTAAGAATTCTTGAAATCTTTTCGGATGTGCCTTTAATGTATGGGATGGTGACTGTTTTGTTGTAGTTCTCTGTGGTGGATAGTGGGAAAGGTTTTTTAGGAGCGTTTAGTATTTTGTTTATCTTATGGGGATTATAGCCATTGGCCAAGAAGGTGTGGCGTAAGTGAGCCAGTTCAGCAGCAAGAGCATTGTCATTGGAACAGATTGCTCTCGCTTTGTGGGTTAGCGTTTTTAAAATGACATATTGTTGAGAAGGGTGATGGTGTGATTGTTTGTGTAAATATCTCCCTGTAGAAAACCCACACATACAGGGAGATATTTACACAAACAATCACACCATCACCCTTCTCAACAATATGTCATTTTAAAAACGCTAACCCACAAAGCGAGAGCAATCTGTTCCAATGACAATGCTCTTGCTGCTGAACTGGCTCACTTACGCCACACCTTCTTGGCCAATGGCTATAATCCCCATAAGATAAACAAAATACTAAACGCTCCTAAAAAACCTTTCCCACTATCCACCACAGAGAACTACAACAAAACAGTCACCATCCCATACATTAAAGGCACATCCGAAAAGATTTCAAGAATTCTTAATAAATAAACTATGCACCACATTCAGACTGTGTAGCAAATTAGCAACCTTATCTGCTCACCCAAGGACAGCATTCCTCCTTTATCACATCCAGGAGTCTACGAAGTACCCTGCTCATGTAATCAAGCCTACTACGGTCAAACAGGAAGAATTGTGAACATCCGCATCAGCGAACACAAAAGATATGTCTGGTATTATCACTTTGGTAAGTTGGGCCTAGCAGACCATGCTCTGGATACCCCTGCACACAAGATCAGCTGGAAGAACACAAAAGTACTACACAGAAGCTCTTATAAGTTGGAGAGATTGTTCTTAGAGGCAATAGAAACCCTGAAATACACTCCAAATCTCAAAAAATATGGCTGTATAAATTTGCCTAAAATCTGGGAGACAGTCATCTTATGAAAAAACTAGTACCGGGTTTTTTTTTTTTTTTTTTTTTTTTTTTTTTTTTTTCCCAGATAGAGGGTGCCGAAATCAGGACTCTAGTCTTTGTGTTGCTGCTACAATTTTGTTTAACTAGTCCGTTGATTACACCATGTTGTTATAGTCTCGTGTATTGTGACAAACTGTTTTTCACGATATACGAAGCTCTGAAGATGCTGGTTATAACACCAGCGAAATATCAAGAATAAGTTAATAAATAATTATTTACTTATTTTTCTGTGTTCTAATATATACTGTTAAAAAATAAACAACATGTACAACGAACACATAAGTCTGTCCACACATTTAAGGAGAATCAATTATTCATATTAAGTTAATTCTTGTAGAAAGGCTTATATGTTAGTAACACATGACTATTAAATACATATTAACTTAATTAAATATTATATAATATTATATTATATAAAATATTATAAATTAATATTAACTTAATATGGCTATTTAATAGTCATATTAAGTTAATAAAGGAATGTTTTTTTGTGTGTAGGGTAGGATCATCAGATTAAGTGATGGTACAGTAAGTTACACACTACTAATCCTTTCACTTAGTTCATGTGGAAGGATCAGTAGTATGTCTTTGTGGATGAAATGATATCTTTGGGGATGAAGGAGTTGGTCATTTGAAATAATCTAGTGTCTAACAGGCAGATAACATGCATTGAATAATTAAATTTTCTCTGGCAGCTAGAGTTTGGAATGGTTTTATGTTAAGAGAGGTCATCATAAAATTCATGATATTGATATTTTTGCATTTTAGAGAGAACATGAAACATTCAATATTATCTGATAAATTCTTGCTCCAAATTTTCACAAATTTATTTATATTTCCTTATTATGTAAGATTTTAATTATTTAAAAAAATAGTAATTACATTTATATAATTTCATTATAAGAACTTTAATATAAAAAATAATTTATTCAAGATATAATTTTATATTTATACTTTTAATTAGGTTGCATATTTTGTGGTACAGCAGAAGATAATGAGTTACTTCTAGGTAAAATATATTGCAAGGAGGATATTATGGCACATCATTTTTGTTTAGTGAGTTCTTATTTTTATTATTATTGAATATTTGAATAGGTTAAAAAGTAAATAGAGATTTCTGTTCCATTGATTTGTCAGTAATAGTTTTAATGGTAATTAATTCATTTATATCCACGCCTATAATGTATTGAATAAGAGTTTCAATTTCTTAGTCATTTTCGTGTAATCATTTCTTAAAAAGTTGAAAACAATGTTAAAAGGAGTCAAGTCTGGCATGCTGTTTAAGAATCACACATACACATTCAATAAGAAATGCAAAGACCCTTTCAATTTGAGAAAGGCTGGCAATTTGAGACTTATCAAAGAAAATTTTATTTGCTGGCTGAAATTTAGATATGCATTATTATTCCTTTATACTACAAAATTGCCAAAACCCTTTCTTCGCCCATTCTGTTTAAGTGACCATACCACTTGAGATTAGCTCTGCTAATGCATTCCTGGATGCTGACACTGTCAAGTTCTTTCCTAATATCCTCGTTTTTAATATGATATTGCCATTGATGCCATCTGTTCATGCCTCTAATCTTTCTCAGGACTCTCATATCTGCAGTCTCTAGTCTTTGGTAAAGAGTTTTACTTCCGACACAGCTCTCAGATCAATATGTTAAAACTGGTTTGAACACTGTCTTGTATACAGCTAATTTAGTGTTCCGACTAATTTCTCTCTTATTCCATATGAATTTATTCAATTGACTTCCTACCATACCAGTCTTGTTCATTCTGTTATCTATTTCCATATTTAATTTACCATCTTCACTAAAAATCGTGCCGAAGTAGCTGAAATGTTTTACTTGTTCCACTGGTTCCCCATTCAAAACCCAGTTGACATTTTCAGTGATTCTGCCTATTTTCATTGTCTTTATCTTTTTATTGCTGACCTTCATAACATATCTATTACAACGATTATTCAATTTAGTCAGGGAATCTTGCAGACTCGTAGCGGATTTATTTAGAAGTATAACATCGTACGCATAAAGCAAAGAGCTGAAATTAACATCTCCAATTCTGATATCATGTTTAATACCACTTTCCTTCATAATGTGATCCATATAGATAATGAATAACAAAGGGGATAATGTACATCCTTATCACACACCAGATTTAACATTTAACCATCTTCCTGTACTTCCTTCAATTCTAACTGCTGACTTACAACTCAAATAAAGACCAAGTATTGCTTCATATAATGCTCCATTGACACCATAAAACTGTAGCGTATTGAATAGCTTCTCTCTTGGCACCTTGTCTTATGCCTTTTCCAGATCGACAAAACTTAAATACAGATCTTTGTTATATTCCCATGCTTTCTCAACTATTTGTCGTAAAGTGAAGATCTGATCCTGATAGCCTCTATTTGGCCTGAATTCAGCTTGTTCTGCACCAAGCTTTTCTTCCACAATTCTTCTCAACCGTTTCTCAAGTATACTTGCATAGATCTTGCCAGGAACACTCAGTAGGGAAATACCTCTGTAATTCTCACATTCAGTTTTATTTCCCTTTTTATATATGGGTACTATGAGAGCTCTACTCCAATCATCGGGAATTCGTCCCTCTGTCCAGGCTTTCTGAACTATGCAGTGCAGCCACTGTAAGACTTTTATACCATCATACTTCAACATTTCTGGTCGAATATCATCTACTCCTGTTGCCTTTCCACATTTCAAGCCTTTGATGGCTTTTTCCTTCAAGTATGGATATGTATTCCTGACTGCATGCCTGGTCAGTGTTTTTTATCACTATGCTGTCATCACTGCTTGTTTCATTTAGTATGGAGTAATTTCAAAGTAATTACTCCATACTTAAAGGATATCTTTTTCTCCCATTTTCATTCACCTTTATGGTCTGTAACTCCTTTTACAGCACTCTTTCCTCCATTTCTAGTTTCTTCAACAACCTCCAGAATATCTTACCACCTTCTTGATAATTATTTTCTATGTTCTTGCCAAAGTCCTTCCATTACTTTTGTTTAGCTAGTTTTACACAGTGTTTAGCTTTCTTATGTTTGTCTCTGTATTCTCTAAGAGCAAAAGCTGACTTATTTTCCAGGAACCTTTGATATGCTTTCTTCTTTTCCTTCACTGCCTCTTTAACTTCCTGTGTCCACCATTGAGTTCTGATTTTTCTATCCTTGCAGACAACCTCACCACAAGCCTCTCTGGCTGAATCAATAAGGATTTTCTTCAAGACTTGATACTGAATCTCCAAGGTTTGGTTCCTGTTCTCAATCTCTTTCATTTTTTCTTCAATAATCTTTGTGTATTTTAGTCTACAGTTCACATCTGAGAGTTGCTCAACTTTTATTCGCTTTAAAACTTTCTTACATGTTCTTCTTTTCGATATGAAATTCAATTTTATCCTGCTCAAGACTAAATAGTGATCAATTTCAAATTCTCTGAACACTGTGGTGTCCTGCACCAGGGAGAAAACATCAGAACAACATAGTCAGTGAGACTTTTCTTATTCCTTGCCTCTTATTTCCATATGAATTTGTGCACATTTTTATGTTGGAACATGGTGTTAGTAATAACCAGTCCATGTCCTGAGCAGAAATCCAACAGGTATTTGCCATTATTATTAGCTTTGGTCTTTTCTCCAAATTTTCCCCAAATATTTTTTGTATCTCTCACAATCATTTCCTACTCTGCTATTTAGATCCCCAACAAGGACCAACTTTTCCTTTTTCATTGTGTTAGTTGCTTTCTCTAAATCCTCAAAAAAATTCCCTCCACTTCTACCTTAGTAGAACCTTCTGTGGGACCATAGGCACAAATAAGTCTCATTGTCCAATTCTCCATTTTGATATTTGCCCACATTACTCTATTTCAGACTGCCTGCCATTCAAGAAAAGTAGCCTCGTATTTAGTGTTGAATACAATGGCTACTCCTTTTCCTTGATTGTCATTTCCTGAATATAACATTTTGTATTTATTGCTCAGAAAAATCTCACTAGTTTTTGTCTTTTTTGTTTCAGTCACTCGTATTATGTCGATCTGGTACTTATCTAATTCCTCAACCAGCTCCATTTCTTTGCCATTCAGGCTTCTTATGTTGATAGTACTGATCTTTAACTTTGGTGATATTGAGTTGAGGTGTGTTTTCAGATTTGTTCCAGTAGCTGACTTTTCGTTGTTCGCACTGGTTCCCTGGCGAAAACAACGGGGGCCCTTGTTTAACCGGGTGACGTCCCAGCCGGTATGAAATTTTGTCATGTTGTACCATCATTTTATATTTTGATTTAAGCCAATAAGAATACAATTTGGTCGGCTAAATCCCAAATTGCCAGCTCATCCTCGTTCATTCGGTATCCAGGTAGATACCCAACAGGGTGCAACACGAGAAGGCGAGGATTGGACATTAGGTCAAAAGCCCTGGTCAGTTCTCCGCATTCCTGTAAAGGAATGTAGAGAACTGACCAGGGCTTCTGACCTAATGTCCAATATGGAGGTCTCCTCTCAGTTATACAGCTTTGACTCTTAGGCACCCCACATACATACATATATATATATAAGTCAACAGTTAGAATTGAAGGAGGTACAGGAAGGTGGTTTCTTAAATCTGGTCTTGGGCTTGGACAGCAGGGTTCTTCCCCCTCCCATCCCGTTTATCTGGGGTTATTCATCCCACAAACAAGCACTCTGGCCCTGTGAACACACAGATACAGTCAGGAATACCTAAGACGATCCCTCCAGCCATAGGTCTGAATTGTCAGCTATGCTGGTCCCGAGCCCATATAAAAATGGGGAATTGAGGTGGTGCCATACCTCCCCTTAAAAGGGGCTCACAGCTGTTCATTCACCATACGAAATGAATAAAATAAAATCTCTGCTGTTATTCCTCATTTATATTTCCTTCATTATGAAGCAGAGGGCACTAAATCTGATATGGAAATAATCAACTCTACTTTCTACTTTATGTAAATATTATACCATTAGATAAATCTATTTCTCAGGTGCTCACATTGGTGAGTACGGGCATGGCAATCCCGAGATACCCAAGTTATACTTTATCTTACTTCGTACAATATACACTTGGTATATCATATCTGGAGACTGGTCTTCTACTCTTCTTTAGCAAAACTATTAGCAAAACAAGTGTTCTCTGCCAGGTTGGCAGCAAGGTGACCCAGAGGAAGACCAAGATATAGTTGGATTGATATGGTACAAAGTGCCTTAGACGATAGAAATATAAGATCTGATAATGTTGGAGTCTTGACAAGTAACAGACTGATTTGGAGGAAAATTGTAGATAGGAAGTTAGTAATGATGTAAATTTTTATGTAGTACTATCATATCCTGTACACCCCTTGAAGGTACGTGTCAGGAATTTGATGATGATTATGACTAAAAATGACAAGCCTAGTTGTCTTAAGGTGGCAGCCCACCACTAGGATACCTATCGTCATGCTAGTCACTTGTAACATAGGGAAACATGTTACTTTCAAAGTCTCAATGAAATCCAAACCAGACAGAAATCATGGGAAATGACCACAACTGGAAAAGGTTAAGAAATTTTGGAAAAAGAAAAAGGTGGTGAAATATGCAACATGGAACATTAGAAGCATAGCACATAAAGAAGAAAAATTAGATAAAATTTTAAATGATGAAAATATAGAAATTGCAGTTATTACAGAAACAAAAAAGAATAAAGGAACAAAAGAAATGGCTAATTACAATATCATATATAGTGGAGTGGACAAACAAATACATGCAAAAACTAGTGTAATGATTTGGATCCATAAATCAATTAAAGCAAAAATAACTCATTATATATACTGGAATGAAAGAATATTAGAAGCGCAATTAAAATTAAATAAAGAAAATTTAACAGTTGTTGGAGTGTATGCCCCTGAAGAAGGAAAAGAAGAAGAAAATGATTATGTTTGTGATTAAATTACAATTAATATATGAAAAATTAAATATAACAGACCATATAATTATAGCCAGAGATCTTAATGCTAGAACATGAAAAAAATTAACAATAATATACAAAAATTTGGAGAACCAACAGTAAACAAAAATGGAAAGCGACTCATTGATTATACAATATATAATAATTTAAAAATAATGAATACATTTTACAAACATAAAAATATACATGGTGTGCAAGAGGACAAAAATCAATAATAGACTACTTTATAGCAAATGAAAAAGCAGCAAAACTCTTCCTGGATGTTAAAGTTAGAAGAGGGCTAGAAATTGACACAGATCACTATTTAGTATAGGCAAAACTAAGATTTCCTACAAACTGGTTACAAAAAAAATAAACTAGAGAAACAAAATCTAATTACAAAGTAAGACTACTGAATGATTCAAGTATAAGAAATTTATACCAACAGAGGATTAATACTACTTAGAAAAAATACAAGAAAATGAAGACATTGAGAAAGAATGGAATAATATAAAAGAAATTATTGCTTCAGCAGCATATGAAAGTTTAGAAATACACAAAAAAATCATAAAAAATAAAAATGTGCACAAATTCACATGGAGAGAAGAGGCTAGGAATAAGAAAAGTCTCATTGACTATGTTATTGTTGATAGTGATGTTTTCTCCCTGGTGCAGGAAACCAGAGTGTACAGAGGATTTGAAATTGGAAGTGATCACTATTTAGTCTTGAGCAGGATAAAATTGAATTTCATATTGAAAAGAATAACATGTAAGAAAGTTTTAAAGCGAATAAAAGTTGAGCAGCTCTCAGATGTGAACTGTAGGCTAAAATACACAAAGCTTATTGAAGAAAAAATGAAAGAGTTTGAGAACAGGAATCAAACCTTGGAGATTCAGTGGCAAACTCTGAAGAAAACATTGATTGATTCTGCCAGAGAGGCATGTGGTGAGGTTATCTGTAAGGATAAAAAAATCAGAACTCCCTGGTGGACACAGGAAGTTAAAGAGGCAGTGAAGGAAAAGAAGAAAGCATACCAAAAGTTCCTGTTAAATAAGTCAGCTTGTGCTCTTAGAGAATATAGAGACAAATGCAAGAATGCTAAACACTGTGTAAAATTAGCTAAACAAAAGTCATGGGAGGACTTTGGCAAGAATATAGAAAATAAATATCAAAAAGGTGGCAAAATATTCTGGAGGTTGTTGAAGAAGCTTAAGAATGGAGGAAAGAGTGCTATAAAAGGAATTAGAGATGATAAAGGTGACATGAAAACAGGAGAAAAAGATATCCTTGAAGTATGGAGTAATTACTTTGAAAAACTGCTAAATGAAACAAGCAGTGATGACAGCACAATGGTAAAAAACACTGACCAGGCATGCAGTCAGGAATACATATCCATACTAGAAGTAGAAAAAGCCATCAAAGGCTTGAAATGTGGAAAGGCAGCAGGAGTAGATGATATTCGACCAGAAATGCTGAAGTATGCTGGTATAAGAGTCTTACAGTGGCTGCACTGCATAGTTCAGAAAGCCTGGACAGACAGACGAATTCCCAATGATTGGAGTAGAGCTCTCATAGTACCCATATATAAAAAGGGAAATAAAACTGAATGTGAGAATTACAGAGGTATTTCTCTACTGAGTGTTCTTGGCAAGATCTATGTAAGTATACTTTAGAAACGGTTGAGAAGAATTGTGGAAGAAAAGCTTGGTAAAGAACAAGCTGGATTCAGGCCAAATATAGGCTGTCAGGATCAGATCTTCACTTTACGACAAATAGTTGAGAAAGCATGGGAATATAACAAAGATCTGTATTTAAGTTTTGTCGATCTGGAAAAGGCATAAGACAAGGTGCCAAGAGAGAAGCAATTCAATACGCTTCAGTTATATGGTGTCAATAGGGCATTATATCAAGCAATACTTAGTCTTTATTTGAGTTGTAAGTCAGCAGTTAGAATTGAAGGAAGTACAGGAAGATGGTTTAATGTTAAATCTGGTGTGAGACAAGGATGTACATTATCCCCTCTGTTATTCATTATCTATATGGATCACATTATGAAGGAAAGTGGTATTAAACATGATATCAAAATTGGAGATGCTAATGTCAGCTCTTTGCTTTATGCTGATGATGTTATACTTCTAAATAAATCTGCTACAAGTCTGCAAGATTCTCTGACTAAATTGAATAGCTGTTGTAATAGATATGGTATGAAGGTCAGCAATAAAAAGACAAAGACAATGAAAATAGGCAGAATCATTGAAAATGTCAACTGTGTTGTGAATGGAGAACCTGTGGAACAAGTAAAACATTTCAGCTATTTAGGCACGATTTTTACTGAAGATGGTAAATTAAATATAGAAATAGACAACAGAATCAGCAAAGCTGGTATGGTGGGAAGTCAGTTGAATAAATTCATATGGAATAAGAGAGAAATCAGTCGGAACACTAAATTAGCTGTGTACATAACTGGTTTGAACAGTGTTCAAACCAGTTTTAACTTATGGATCTGAGAGCTGGGTCAGAAGTAAAACACTTGACCAAAGACTAGAGACCACAGATATGAGAGTCCTGAGAAAGATTATAGGCATGAACAGATGGCATCAATGGCAATATCATATTAAACACGAGGATATTAGGAAAGAACTTGACATTGTCATCATCCAGGAATGCGTTAGCAGAGCTAATCTTGGTGGTATGGTCACTTAAACAGAATGGGCAAGGAAAGATTAGCAAAACAAGTGTTCTCTGCCAGGTTGGCAGCAAAACGACCCAGAGGAAGACCAAGATATAGGTGGATTGATACAGTACAAAATGCTTTAGGCAATAGAAATATAAGGTTTAATAATATTGGAGTCTTGACAAGTAACAGACTGATTTGGAGGAAAATTGTAGATAGGAAATTAATAATGATGTAATTTTTTTCATGTAGTACTATCATATCCTGTACACCCCTTGAGGGTACATGGCAGGAATTTGATGATGATGATAAAAAAAATCATAAAAATAAAAATTACATATATGGGATAATGAAATAAAAGCAATAATTGAAAATAAAAAGCTGGCTTTTAAAAGATGATTAAGTAGCAAAAAACAAGAAGATGAAATTGAATATAAAAAAAGATGAGCATTAGCCAAAAGAGAAACTAGAAAGAGACACAGAGAAAGCTGGAAAAAACTTGTATCATATCTAGAAAATTACATATACAAAATAAGACCCAGTGCATACAAAATACTAAAACACATGAATACAGATATAAAAGAAACTGCAAATATAAATTGTGAAATAGATGTAAAAGAATTCTTGGATTACTTTACAGATCTTTGGACGGATAATACTGGCATCAAAATAATTACACCAGAAACTTACAAAATACCTTAAATGATATGATAACAATGAAAGAATTAAAGGACAACCTAAATAAAATTTAAAAAAATGGCAAATCAGCAGGAGAAGATGGGATAAACTCCAAAATGTATAAATTTGCTGGAAAAAAATTTCATCAAAGATTACTAAAATTTTTAAATAAAATATATACAAATGGACAAATACCAGTAGAATGAAATACATAGTAATACCTATATTGAAAAAAGGGGATAAAACAAAACCTGCTAACTACAGAGGTATTAGTTTATTGAATACATGCTACAAAATATATAGCAGAATAGTAAATGAAAAACTAAAAATATACAGTGAAAAAATATTATTAGAATGTCAGAATGAATTTAGAAAATGACGCGTTACAATGAAAGAAGAGAATTTAAACTCATCTTTTGTTTATAGATTACGAAAAAGCATTGTCAAATGCTTTTTCGTAAAAAAATAAAAGATTTATACTGTTTAATATATTACAAAGAATAAATATACCTAATATTTTACTACATGCAATTGAATATATATAAAGATAATGAAATAAAAATAAATGAAAAGTTGTCTGAAAAACAATCTATAAACCAAGCAGTAAGACAGAGATGCTCTCTGTCTCCAACACATTTCAATATTTACATTAATGAAATATTAATACAGTAGAACACCTTAAATAATCAAGGTATAGAAGTTTCCTGGAATAACAAAATAAATATGCTATTATTTGCAGATGATCAGGTAATAATATCAGATAAGGAAGACAATTTACAAAGAGCAATATATAATTTAAACATTATAGTAGAACAGTTTGTAATGAAAATTTCCATAGATAAAACTAAAACAATGTCATTTTGTGGGCAAACTCCAGTTAGAAGCAAAATGTTATTTATATTAAAATAATGGAACAAATAAATACTTTCAGTTATCTTGAATGTGAAATATCATATGAAGGAGAAAAAGACATAAAATTAAAACAAACTTCAAAATTTTTACAGATTATAGCCTGATAAATAGAACACTCAACCTAAATATAGTACAAAAAGAAACATCGCTTGAAAATATACAATACTTAACAGTGTCCACATTATTATATGGCAGTGAAATTTGGACAATAAACAAACAAGATAAACAAAGAATAAAAACAAGTGAAATGAGATTTATGTGAAGAACTGCAAAATACACATTATTAGATCAAAAAAGAACGAAGTCATTTTAAAAGAACTAAAAACAAAATCAATAGAATAAGAACTAAACAATTATAAACAAAAATGGATTGAATATGTAAACCGAATGGCTAACACCTGACATCCTAAACAAATACTGAAATATAAGCCAATTGGAAAGAGAAGGATATTGGATGGATAATGAGACCGGAACAGACCAATATGGTCTATACCTGTAATTAGTGTTATGATATGAGATAAATCTAGTAGAATAAATTACAGATACCAAGAAATTATATACTTGGTTTAATCCTTTATCCAAGTGTAAGCAAACAAAGTTTGCACCCGAAGTATTTTCAGGACTGGGGCAACACGTATGAGGAGTTAAGACTTCGCATCACTTACCTTGGTATCCCATAATGCAAAGCACATCTCCTTGCAGACATGTATAATGCTATGCATTATGGGAAGGGTTACTACCCAGACCGGTTTCGACCTTTATCAAGGTTTCTTCAGTGGGAGCCAGACCTAGAGGTGATACTAAAGTTGAAGTAATGCAGAAGTCATATTTTATATAAGTGAAGTCTCGATGTGAAATCTTAACTTCCTTATACAAGTTGCCCCAGTCCTGAAAATACTTCTGGTGCAAACTTTTGTTTGCACCAGAAGTATTTTCAAGACTTACACTTGGATAAAGGATTAAACCAAGTATATAATTTCTTGATATCTTTAATTTATATAGAATAACTAAGTGGAAAAACTTCCAACAAAAATCTAGTAGAAGCTTGCATAATTCCATAACTAAATTAAATGATGTAATTGATATCTCTTGATATGGTATGAAAATTAGCATTATAAAAAGACAAATATGAAAATAGGTACTGTGAAAACACAGATTATGAAAACATCAGCAGTAACCTGAATGCAGAACTTAGAAAACATTTCAGATGCTTAGGTACAATATTTAATGAAGATGGCAAATTACCGTATTTGCCTGCATATAAGTGCACATTTTTTAGGAAAAAAACTTTATCACCGAATATTATAATGAATTTACAGTATTTCAAATATAAAGTAATAAGTAGGTCTACTTTCAACAAATACCTAATCTAACTAGGAAAAAGTACCCACCTTTTAATCTTCTTTGTCAAAACCCAGAAATTTATCATAGGTTATGTTTATCGTGAGTTACTTTTTTTAGATCCTCTTCCTGATTCTGCCAAGTTCTTATCATTTTCTCAGTTGGGGGTGGCCCGAAATGTCTCTCTGCAGCTCTGTTTCCATGTTCTTTAGCATACACGCAATGACATGTAGCTTGTATGCAATATTGAGCAATGCCAACGTTTTTCAGCCATAATTTTCCAAGAAATTTAGAGAAAATTTAAAGGCAGAAATTTATCACCATTCAACAACGTGACAACAAATGGAAAGTTTTTAAATGAACAGGAACACAGCTGAGATCATCGATGATAGCGCATCCACTGAACTCTGTAACTAGAATACTCTCACACACTGCAAGGAAGCAAGAAAGAAATCACGTAACTCTGAACAGAGAAAATTTCCAGAAATTAAAGTAAAAAAAAACTGAGTATTGGCATATAAGACACACCCTGTTTTTCAGACCTATTTTCAAAGAAACAAAGTACGTCTTATAATACAATAATTATGAAAATAGACAACAGAATTAGCAAAGCTGGTAAGGTAGGAAATAAATTCATGTGGAATAAGAGAGAAATGATTCAAAACACTAAATTAGCTGTATACAAGATAGCAATAAAACCAATTTCAACTTATTCATCTGAAATCTGGATTGGAAATAAAAAAAACTTGATCAAAGGCTGGAGACTATAGATATCAGCATTCTGAGAAAATTAGTTGAGTGAACAGATGATATCAGTGTTAGTATCATATAAAAATGAAGATGTTAAGAAAGAGCTTGATATTGTTAGCATTCAGGAATGTATAAGGAGAGCTAATCTGAGGTGGTATGAGGTAGGAAAGTTTTTCACTGTATTTGACAAGAAATTATACTCTTGTTTAATCCTTTACCCAAATGTAAGTAAAGAATTTAGCACAGGAAGTTTCTTTTTATGACTAGACTACTTGTATAAAAAAGCTCTTGACTTCACATCAGTTATCCCATAACGCAATAACATTATTGGATAAACCACTGCCCTGATTGGTATTGATTGTTATCAAGGGCTTATCAGTGGAAGTCAGGCACAGAAATATAACAAGGTTAAATCTTTACCTTGATCATATTTTCCATATAGAAGTAGCGAAAAGGTGTCTTCTTCTTTTCTTTCCTAAGACAGGTTGAGTCCCACGTGGATAAGAGCCTTTTACCATTTTCTGTCTAAAGCTCTTTCATATGCCAACAGCTTTGAAAGTCCAGTGCAGTTCCAAGGATGGCATGGTAAACTTGGTCTTCCCCTGAGTCTTGTACCCTCCATAGTGCCCTTAAATACCAAGCAAGGATATTAATATGGTTCCATTCGCACATTGTGACCAAACCAGTGGAGTTTATGCTTTTTTGATTGTGTTAAGAATTGTTGAGTTAGAGATATTCAAATCTTGTTCTATCCAATGAGGAGAGGGGAGAGAAAAAAATCAGCTAATGCCTTTTAACCCTATCTTACTTTTGGATACTGAAGGGGCAGTTTAAACTCCATCAGTATACAATCAAAGATAGCTAGCCCAAGACTGTCACTAATTAGTTGTTCAGGGAAGATGGAGAAGATAGGATGTGGGGAAGGAGTGCTGCTGATAGCAGATGAATTGCAACCAAAAAGAACAGGTGATAGGCAGGAGGGTGGCTGTTCATTTGAAGCAGTCTGGTATTATGAGATTAAGAACAGTAAGACAAAATATACAGTTGGTTGTTGCTACAGGCCAGGGAGTTCCACAGATGATCTGGAAGACATGCATCGCTAAATAGTACAATGAGTACAGGTCGAGTGATTATTATGGGGTAATTCAACTATGGAGATATAGACTGGAAGGATGAAAAATCACATAGCAGAAAGGAATAGAATTTATACACCTGCTGAGAGATAATTACTTATTTTCCATGATATTAAAAATTTAGGTAGCCCATAGGATTTAATGTTTTAACAGTATCCAAGTGGAATTTTTCCTGATTTCATTGGAAGTGATTTGCTTTGTTTCTTTTTTTGTGAAATTTTAATTTTGTCTTGGCAGATAAATGTTTGTGATCTGTATCCAGTTCAGTTTCAACTGGATAGGATATAGATCTGTATCCTATCCAGTTGAAAGGTTTTGACATTCAATACAGAGGATTTAGTATTTGGGTCTGGTGAAGTTCAGGTGTATTTGTGGGCCGGTCTATGGTAAAACATGTTTGCAACTATAAGATTATTTTTTCTACAGAAATCAAGCTGATACTCTCCCATTTCTTGTGTCAATTCCAAATTTACTTATTACATCATGCATGTCATCCAAATATTGTCCAACTTTGGCATTAAAATCACCCATAATTATTAGCAGATCTGTATTACATGTTCTGTCAATTTCCCCTTGTTTGTTAATAGAAATCAGTAAGATCTGTATGTGAAGAATCAGGTGCATATCTTTTGTATTATTTTAATAAAAGTTTTTCTTTCTTTTGCTGGTATCCTAATGGCTATGATTCTGGATGAGATGGGTTTTACTTCTGCAACATTGTGGGAAAGTGATCTATGCGCTATGTCAGCTGCTGCTCCTCTGTGTGCTAAATCATTCTTTCCTGAGTAATATAATATTGAATGTTTCAGATTTATATGGCCTGGTCTAGTACAATGTGTTTCCAAAAGACCCATGACAGTCCATCTAAATCTCTCCAGTTCTTTCTCCATCAAATATATCTTTCCAAGTTTGTACCATGTCTGAATGCTTACAGTATATAGTGAATGAATTTCACTGACCACATAACCAATTTCTCATCGTATCTCTGTGGCATAAGATTCAGTGCATCAGCTTCCCTGGAACATTAATGTGATCAGCACTTCTTTTAACAGTAGAATCCATATGGGTTTGAGGCAGTTAAATTTAATGTATCCAGCCTGCTATGCCTCTGCTACATTTGCCTACTTGGGTAAGGCATATACCTGGTGTAGAGAAGGCACACTCACTACCAGTGTCGTGCTGTGGGTAGGAGGTGCCCTTGTGCAAAACGTTTTTCAGCGCCCCCATAAAATAAGTTTCCATGAAAAATTTTTGTGAAAAATCTTATTTTGTTAAAAGTACAAAACAGTTTATAAGCATATATAAAAATAAATTTTATTTAACAGTAGTAGAACATTGTAATCACTGAAATTCATAAATAAGAAATTTTTAATAATAAACATTTTCAAAAATATTTATTCCTTAACATATAAATACAACATAATATATATATATATATATAAACAAAAATTACTTTTATTTTAATATAAAAAGAAATATTACATAACAAGATAATTTGGATTCATGCTTTTAACTATATAACAATAAGTATAAATATAGATTTATTTTACATATTTATCCGTCTTGCTTTGGCCACCACAAAATTTTTAATAACATCTTTAATGTCTAATGAATCCATAATATTATTTTCAATTGATATAACTGATAAATCCTTCAGACGCTCTCCAGACATTGTTGACCACAAATAATTTTTTATTAGTTTCAGTTTTGAAAAACTTCTTTCCCCTGATGCTACGGATATTGGTAATGTTAAATAACTACGCATCACAATCGCAGTATTCGGAAACGTGTCGGTTAATTTATTTTCGTATATATAATTAAAAACATCCTGAGGAGCCGACTCTTTTTTAAAAAAACATTGCAAAGTTTTTAATTCCTCAAATAAAGTCATGCCATCAACATTGCGATTGTCGGAAACTTGATTGTCACTCAGTTTTAAGTGCAAGTCTTTACAATGTTTCATTAAATCTTCATCACTCCAATATTTTAATTTGCTAATGTCTCTTTATTATTATTATTATTGTTGTTGTTGTTGTTCCGGGAAACTCCAAGGAGTCGAGAGACTCATCGAGGGAGGCCCTAACATCATGTCAAGAACAACTATTCCACATTCACACAGTATCTATCATACCTTGCCTTGAACTCATTCACGGTCGTAGCACCCACAACAGACTCTGGAAGCTTATTCCACTGATTTACCACTCTCCAAGTAAAAAACCTAGCTCTAACACCCTTGTCAACCACACTCTTGCCCAGCTTCCATGCATGGCCCCTAGTCCTCCCACCACCAGTCATATTTTCAAAAATATCTTCTGGATCAATCTTATAAAAACCCTTCAGTAATTTGAATGTCTCAATCATATCACCCCTCCTTCGCCTATCGTCCAATTTCTGCAACCCACAAATCTTCAACCTATTCTCATAAGGTTCATTCCACAGACCTGCTATCATCTTGGTCACTCGTCTCTGGACCCTCTCCACTTCCTCCCCATCACGAAGAAACCCTGGTGCCCATAGCTGGGCACAGAAGTCCAGATGGGGTCTTATCAAAGCTCGATACAGAGGAACAACAATTTGTTCGTCTCTGCATGTTAAAGTATTTTTCAGAAGCCAAGTGATTTGGTGAGCTGTTTTAGTTACTTTTGCAATGTGCCCCCTAAACTTCAACTCCCTATCCACCAACACTCCCAAATCCCTGGCCTCATCAATCTCCTGGAGTATGATTCCACCAATGCGATATACTGCTGCTATTCTTTTCACCCCAAAGTGCATAACCTTACACTTTGCCACATTAAATTGACATCCATTTTTCCTAGCCCAGTCCTCCAAACTATCCAAATCATCCTGTAAAATTTTGACATCTTGTGCACTCACAATTGCTCTACCCAACTTTGCATCATCAGCAAACAAGTGAACACTTCCTCTCAGATCCTTTCCAATATCATTGATGAACAAATTGAAAAGCAGTGGTCCAAGAACAGAGCCCTGTGGCACTCCACTAGTCACAAGAGTCTAAAAGACTCTTTACTCCACTCCTGAATAAACCACTCTTTGATATCTCTCCTTCAACCACCCTCTTATCCATCTCACCAACCCTATATCTATACCCATCTGCTCCAGTTTACTGATTAGGGTTCCATGTGGTATCCTATCAAAGGCCTTGGCAAGGTCCAGTAGTATCACTGTAAACCCATTACCCCTATCCAGTTCAGCCGTCACTGTGTTATAAAACGTGAGCAAGTTACTGAGGCATGATCTACCCTTCACAAAACCATGTTGTCCCCCATACAATATCCTATTTTCATCTATCCAATCCTGTATTCTTTTCTTGACTAATTTCTCTAAGACCTTGACAATGATTCCTGATATGCTAATCGATCGGTAATTTACAACAGCAGTCTTGGAACCACCTTTATGCAGTGGAACTATTTTCCCCTCTTTCCACCCGCTCGGGACTAACCCAGACCCAAGACTCAAATTAAACAAAATGGTCAAGGGTACTGACAATTCTTTAGCTGCTTCTCGTACAACACGAGCTGGTATACCATCCAATCCCACAGATGTATTGACATTGAGGTTATGCAATAGACTACTCACCTCCACTTCATTAACCACAATTCCCGTATAATCTACTGGTTTATTCGTTTCTGCAATGTCACCACCTGGATGATATACTTTTGCAAAGTGCTCACTCAGTAACTCAACTATCTCAACTGATTCAGTTACCTTCCTACCATCGGCATTCTTTAAAATCAATCTGCCATGTACATTTTTCCTTTTACTTGCTACATATCTAAAAAACTGTTTAGGATTCTCTTTAGCCTGCATGGCCAATGTTCTTTCGTAATCCTTTTTTGCCTTTCTTACCATACTCGTCACCCTTCTGGCCTGCGCTTTATACCGTTCATGTGCCTGCCGGTCACCCTTCTCCTTAAATTCCCTCCATAGTTGTTTCTTTTTTTGCAACTCAAGCTTAATGGTGTTATTCATCCATTTAACCCCTACTTGATTTATTATTTGGACTCTAGGTATACAGTCAGCCATTGCTTCATGCAAGCACTTCTTAACTACCTCCCATGCACTATCAACTTCTAGTCCTTGCAGTTGTACATGCCATGGCACTGAACCAATCAAACTCCTAAGCTTGTCATACTTTCCAGCCCGATAATTCCACATGTACCCTGTCTTAATTGAAAATTCTGCACCTTTAGCCACCTCCCAAGTTAAGACCCTGTGATCACTCTCACCGATTGGTGGCAATGTGGTCATATTTGTTACAACCAAATCCTCAGATGTAATTACTAGGTCAAGCACTCTCTGACCCCTAGTATTTTCCATTACATGCTGTCGCAGATAGTTATCCCTTAATAACCGCATAAAATCCCGTTCCTTCCTCCCGTGTGTCCTCTCCTCACTCCAATCAATGCGACCATAGTTGAAATCTCCCATAATAATCGCCCTCCTTCCACCCATTTCTTCTATTTGCTTGTGCATACTGTCACCACCATCTTTTCCATCACCTGGTCTATAGCAGCACCCAATTGTATATTTAGTTCTGCTAGCCATAATCTCACACCAAATGGCCTCAAATGTGCTCTTTTCTCTATCCTGCAATTCAACTTCTATTCTCCTTGGCTGGAGCTCATCAGCTATCATCAACAATACTCCTCCCCCCATTTTATTCTCTCTGTCATTCCTGAACACACTATACCCATCACATTCAATCCCACTAGTTATATCATCTACAGTCAGCCATGTTTCACTAATACCTATAACCTGTGGTCTGGAAGTGCCAACCATAGCCAAAAACTCTTCCTTCTTGTTCCTAATACTCCTAGTATTAGTGTACATGAATTTAAGACCCCTATTAGCCCCAACCCTACCTTGATGCCTTATATTAACTATCCCACTCAGATTTGTTGTCCTTATTTGCTCTGGCATATTATATTCATTCTTACATTCAACTGCCTCCATAAGGACTGTATCTCTACCCCCCCCCCCTAACAAATCTAGTTTCCCTGAATTTGCACATCCACTACATTCAGCAACACTTTCTCAAGTCTTCTTACACCGTAACCATTCAAATGCAAGCCATCCATCTTATATAGATCCTTTCGCCCATCAAACTCACTCCACACATCCACAAATTCCACACCACTCGTCATACATAACCCACGCATTAAGTCATTTGCAATTATAGCCCTCCTTTTAAACATTTCACTGTCATACCGTGGCAAAAGACTAATCATTCTAACTCTCTCACTCTTTTCTTTTGCTACCTCAAACAATTCATTCAGGTCTTCTATCATTTCCATTTTATCTCCTTTCAAATCATTCGTACCTGCCACAACAATCATTTCTTTCACCCTTTCCTTTTGCTCTCTAATAGACGCAGTTACGTCCTTTATGGTCGCACCAGGTTGGTACGATTTTGTCAAATCCTCTACTAACACACCTCGTACTAACGAGTCTCCATACAGCACTCTATCCTTCATTTTGTTCATGTTCACAGTCATACGTCTATTTTTCCTGTCATACCTTTTATTATTGGTTGCTTCATTCAGTCTACTTTTGTTCATGCACTCTAACTGCTGTTTTGCTCTTTCTATCGCACTATTCAACAACGCGATCTCACTCAATGCATCTATCTCATCTTTTTTGTTCTCTGAGAAACCATTTATACTATCATTCACACTTTCTACATTCACACTCTCACAATTTTCATGTACAACCTTACCGTTTCTTCTCATATCCCTATTTCCTTCATTCTGAAGGTTGACAAAAATATCACACTCACGATCCGAAATACACTTCAATTCCTCATTCTCCCTACATTTTCTACACACATTCAATCCTTTATTATCATCTAACCACACTCCGACCGCACTCCGCAAAGCGTACATTTCACAGCTAGTACACTGACTCATTTCTTTTATGCTACCGTTCTTTGATAACGATGGCGAACCTTCATTACTGGCCGCCTATTATAACTTTAAAGTCTTCGCTATGTTGTTTTAAGAGTATGAATCTTTCTGTGACTGAAATTATTGTCGTGTCTAAAATCGCGAAGAATAAAATTATTTTAAAATTTTGTTTAGGATCGTGCATTGTCTCATCTGATGCTTTGTAACCAAACATTTTTGTTTTTGTTCTTTTGCGAATGTCTGGAAAAATAGAATCAATATTAAGATTGCTTGCTACTTCTTTTGCAGTTCTAATAATATTTTCAAATTATTGGTCTGTTCGGCGAGTATTTAATTCTTGTATAACATAATCAAGATTTTCTGTAATTTTTCCTATATCAGATGTCAGATTCTGCATTATTTTGCTTACAACATTTACGAGACTTAAGATTTCGTACCAAACATGAACAGAGCAAATAAATTTAAACAAATAAATCTTTGAAATTAAGTTCCCTGAACTCTAGAATGGATATCTTTAGTTTCATCTTCTGTAATATCAAAAAGAGTCTGGTAAATTTCCTTGATATTATTTTTAAGTGGCTTTATTGCTTCTACTCTACTTTCCCACCTAGTAGCAGAAAGTGGTTTCAAATTTAAAACACGAATATGTTTTTTTAATATAGCCCAACGTTTCACAGATATTGAAAAATAATTATATAATTCCTGTATTACCCCAAAAAAATTTACAGTTTCATTGGATATCTTAGCTGCATCATTAACTACCAAATTTAATGAATGAGCAGCACACGGAATAAAAAAAAGCCCTTGAATTTATTTCAAGGATTTTTTTCTGCAGTCCATTATGTTTGCCTCGCATATTTGAACCGTTATCATAAGCTTGGCCACATAAATCAGAAATGTTAATATTCAGTGATTTTAAATAATTTTTTATAAATTGAAATAGTCCTTGCCCAGTGGTATCTTCTACAGATTGAAAACCCAAAAAATGTTCATGAATTTCTGCTATATTTGTATCTTTATTTTGATTAACAAAATTAATAACAATAGATAATTGTTCTGTGTGGCTTATATCCGGAGTAGTGTCAAGAATTAATGAATAATATTTCACTTCTTTAACCATTTCTAAAATTTTTTGTTTTCTAGCTTCAGAAATTACACGGATGATTTCATTTTGTATTTATCACCTAAATAATGAGCAATGTTCCTTTTTTGTGATGTTTGGATGCGATGCAAGTGTTCTGCCATTATCGAATCAAATTTAGAGACAATTTCTACTAACTTTAAAAAATTGCCATTATCATTTTCAAAATGTTTTTGTGAAGAACCTCTAAAAGCTATACACTGTCTTGATAAATATTGTATTATGTAGATTAACCGTTCTATAACAGATTGCCAATATTTTTTCTCAGTTTTGTGTAATCTTTGTTGTGTGCAATCAATAGTGCATTTCTTAATCAACAACATTTTAAATACGCTGTATTTTGAACAGTTTTTAATGCGCGTGGAACTTTTCTCATGTATTTTTAGTATATGACTCAAATGTTTCCAATCGTTATAACCGTATTCATTAGTAAGTTGGGAATTTTGACTACCAAATATTTTACAATAATAACAGAAAACCAAATTTCGTGATTCTGAATAAATTAAATAACTTCGTAAAAGTTTTTCTCCATTTGCTAAAGTTCGATAATAGTATGAATCGGAAAAGTTGCGGCCAGATTCATCTTTGGGAAATTCTTTATTAACTACTTGATACAGGCAATGCTCAACTAAACAATCACTAACTTTGGTAGTTATATGATTCGGCCAAGTACCTGGATCATTAACATTAAAATTTGAAGTTTCGTGTTTTGCTGAATCGGAATCCAATATTTCTGCTGCTGCAACTTCTGTAGACAGTCCAGTTTCATTTTCGCATGTAACATTTGTTTCTTCATAGTTACCTTGTGTCCTCTCTTTTTCTGGAGTAGAGCTACACGAAGTACTTGCTTCGTCAGAACTTTCTGTCCTTTATTTTTTATGTGGTCCTGAAGTTAAAAATAAACTGGCTGGATTCAGCGATCCAGCCAGTTTATGTTCCAGTTGTACTCGCTGCAATTGTCTTTTCCTGTTTTGTGCACCAGATAACTTCTTTGGCTTTTTTTCCGACATCTAAGGGTTAACACACTTCGTTAGACTTTAAAATAAGAAGAGTTTTAAAAGTTGTCCACCAAAATAAATAATATTGAAAGTTTATTTTTCACTTGGTTAGAGTATAATAAATTTAGTTTAATCCTTTATCCAAGTGTGAGCAAACAAAGTTTGCACCTGAAAGTATCTTCAGGACTGGGGTAAGGTGATACAACACCAGGGCAACTCTTTGCAAAGGTGTAGCAAGCTACCAACACTCCTGTCTCAGTATCTCCTTTAATGCAAAACACATCTCCTTGCAGATATGTCTAATGTTATGCATTAAGGGAAGGGCCACTACCCAGACTAGTTTCGACCTTTATTGAGGTAGAATGGGAGTTCATGCCTTTCATCACTGGCCTCTTTAGATTTAAAAAAAAAGTTGTGCTGAGAGTCAGCTTGATAGTGAGAGAGGAGAAGAAAGATAGAGTGGATAGTAGTAGGTAGTTAAAAGAGGCCTAAGTCGATCCACCTGGCCTGACTTAAATGCCAGCACCAAGCAGATCTCCGACATTATCTTCCTCTGCGTTCTCCGGCCAGCCACCTCTTCAGATGTCTGGCCGATGAAAGAAGTGAAAAAAAACAAATGCAGGAAGACACACATAAATTGAAAATCAAAAGAACTAGGACACACATAAACAGAAACAACAAAGGAGCTAGAACACGCATAAATAGAACAACAAAAGTCGGTGAATTAACAGAAAAGTACTGCAAGAACGGGGGAAGAGCCTGGCCTGAGTGATGCAGCCCGCAAGGAGCTGCACCACCTCGCTGTAAGCCTTCGCTGCTCGGGTTCTCAGGTCTGCCCCCTCCGATGTGGATTAAGTGTGAACATACAGAAACAGAACCAAGAAACTTAGAAGGGGCTTTTTTTTTTTTTTTTTATGTCATATTTGCCCTGCTATCTCTTACCGCTTCCTCATAGTCTTTTACCACGTTTTCCATCACTGTGAGTACGTGTACTGACTCTTCATCATTAAGTTGCCATATTCTCTTCAAGCATTCATTCCATTCCACTCGGTCGTAAGTGACTTTCCCAAACTTGAGCCATATTCTAAGACTCTCTAGCTCACCTTCACATTGCAAAGCCACGTCTCCCTTTTCCTGTACAGCTGTGTGGACTTTGTTTTTTATCTCGGGTTTATTCCTAAGATAGAATAGGATTCGTTTTGTTACATTCGAATATTCATATCGGGGTTCTTTTCTTTTTACCAGTTTTGTAATGGCGTGAGAAGAACCGGTGTTTGTATCTACTGGTAAAGTTCTTTTTTCAAATTCCTTCATTATCCCTGGGTATCTCTTTTCCAGATCTACTTGTGTCAGCAACTTCAATGTGTCGCATAAGTGTTGTTTTTCCTCCTCTGTTAAGTCCAGGTGACCGTCCAGTTGCTGGGGCTCGACCTTGGTTATATCCTTTACATAGAGTTCTCCCCATATGAGTCTATTGCTCCTTTTAAAGAGCAACCGAAAATAACCAGCAGCACCAACAAAACGGAACTATCACTGCAGTCACAATAGACGAGGACACGGAGGCAGTAGATATGGAAATCAACAATGCAGAAACCACACAAAAGAGGCCAGCCAGCCCTGAAGAAGTAAATATTAAAAAATCGAAACAAGGAAATCCAGCACAAGTTGAAAATATAAAGTCAACTTCAGAACCCACAAAGTTCCCTCACGCAAAGGCCAATGCACCTATATTGCATCTCTTAAAAGATTTCCCCGAGGAGGCGGCGAGACTAAGAAAAGCTATAGAAACATTCGGAGACATTCAGCTGATACTCACAGGACAAAACGGGCCAAGAGTCGTCAGTGCAGAATGGAACAACGTGTTTATCGATAATATAGATGAAATCACTCCTGAATAGATCATTGGTCTTATCGATGCAGAGGATGACGTGGGACTAGCACTGCACAGAGGCCTCTACATGCTAAACCACGTCCGTGGAGACAAATTAGCAGATCTCATCATTAAAACCCACAACAATAGACAGCAGGAGGATTTAAACCTCGCCTAAAAAGTCAGTCGACTCCTAGTATCGATCTGCCAAAGGAAAAAAAAAAAAATTCTGGTTTGTTTTTTCTTCTTTTTGTCCTCTTTCAGATTAGAATTTTTGTTGTAAAAAAGGTCTGTCTATTCCACACAGGAGGGGGTGTCCTGAGAACCTGGGCTGTGAAGGCTTACACCGAGGCGGTGCTGCTCCTTGTGGGCTGCATCACCCAGGCCAGGCTCTGCCCCTGCTCTTCTCAGTATTAAACTGGTCATTGAGGTTGAAATTTCAGAATTTTCCTAGTTTCTTACAAATTGTCATATGTCATTTTTAATGTTATTTACTAGTTCCTCTTTTTCATGTGGTGCTTCTTTCATTTGTTTTTCCCCACTTTCCTCGGGCAGACACCTGAAGAGGTGACTGACCGGGGAAAGCTGAAAAGAATGGATGGAGGGAGATAATGTCGGAGATCTGCTTGGTGCCGACATTTAAGTCAGGCCAAGTAGATCGACTGAGGCCTCTTTTAACTATCTACTACTATCCACTCTATCTTTTCTCCTCCTCTCTCACTATCAAGCTGACTCTCAGCACAACTTTTTTTAAATCTAAAGAGGCCAGTGATGAAAGGCATGAACTCCCATTCTACCTCAATAAAGGTCGAAACTAGTCTGGGTAGTGGCCCTTCCCTTAATGCATAACATTAGACATATCTGCAAGGAGATGTGTTTTGCATTAAAGGAGATACTGAGACAGGAGTGTTGGTAGCTTGCTACACCTTTGCAACGAGTTGCCCTGGTGTTGTATCACCTTACCCCAGTCCTGAAGATACTTTCAGGCGCAAACTTTGTTTGCTCACACTTGGATAAAGGATTAAACTAAATTTATTAAAATAAATAATTTCTGAAATTTTCCCTTCAACTTATTTTTTAACCCCTTAACTGACTATTATTTTTAAGGTGAATGGCCCAAGACTGACTATTTTTTTTTAATTACAGAATTTGATTTTTCAGATGTTTTGAATAATAAATATGGTTACATTTTAGGTATTTGAAAATTAACATGTAGAGATATTAGCCACTGATTGATTTCTCAGTAATATTTATTTAATATTTTTTACATTCTGGTAATTGTTTAATAATTAAGAAATTTCTAGAATATTAAAATTATTTATTAAAGAAATCAGTAAAAGTACCCCAACCCCAATGTCTTCCAACCAGAACAAGAACAAATATATAAATAAATCTCTTATTGAAAATTATTTATTTTCTAGATGTCTACCCAACATAACATAAAAATCTTTTGTTTTCAAAATAAGATAATTAACTAAAATTAAACAATTTAACTGATTTTCAAACTTAGCAAAAATATAATAGATGTACTTACTTTACGTGAATAATAATCCAAATTCACAAAAAATTTACTAAACAACCATAAATATATTTTATAAAACAAAAGGCAACTGCACAGTAACACTGTTAGTGTAACGCACAAAATGAAATGATGCAAAAATACACCAAAAATTATCAAGAAAGGGCCAATTGTGTAAACAAAGTATGTGTAAACAAAGCTCAGCTAAAGGGTTTTATAGCTCATAAATAACCTATGTTTATTAATTTAATTCGAGCCGCATCAGCCTGATGTGCCGATAGTCTATCCCACATATATATGGGATTTTTAGCTAAGGTCCCTCAGCTGATTAATATGTTTATAATTTATAAACTATTATCTTTAAAATTTTATTTGTCTATCAAAAATCTAAAAATAAGTACACAATTAAATTCAAAGTCAAATTGTATAAAGTCACTTAAACACAGAATACATAATACACTCGATATGTTTCACATTTAAAATTGAAATGACTCAGAAAAAAATGTGAGTGCGTGTTTGGAGAGATGCTATTTCGTCTATTCAAATTCGAAGCGGAATTTAAGAAAACGAACATCGTAATGTACATCTATGTTTCAGACTAAATATTTTTGGATAGATCAGTGTTTCTGAAACTTCAGATATCCGTGTACCCTTCCTTAATTTTCATTATTACCATGTACCTTTTCAAAATACCATTATCAAAATAATAATAATAATGATAATAATAAATAAATAAAAATATATTTCATTGTAACTGTGTTTTATTTGAATTTAGATGTACATTTAAACCAAAAAAAACATGATTTATTATTAATAGAACAAAATTTATAAAGATACTAATCATTTTTACTTAATATAAATAATTTATCATCAATGAGACAAGTAAAATTGCCTATTTCTATATCTGCAATTTTGCTCTCTTTTGTGCATTTTATAAATCCAGTCTTTAACCAATGATCCATATTTAACAATTTGAAAGCTAAAAAATTACTGTATTTACTCGACTATAGCTCGCACTTTTTTCCCAAAATTAAAGCTAAAAAATCGTGCTGCGAGATATATGTGGGGATTTTTGGAAACTAAAGTTTTCAAAAGAAAAAAACTGAAAATGGGTATGACTTACCAAGAATCTTCTATTCTCCATCACTTCTTCTGTCCTCAAGAGCGGTTTCCTTGTGTGCAATCAGTTATCTACCCAAATAGTCATCTTCTTTCCCATTATATCAAGCAAAAATTACCAGTAATTTAAGACTTGAGATACGTAATGAACAATCCTTGACAAATTACTAATGAGAAATGAAAGATGTGCGTGATTGTAGGCCAGTATAATAGAGAAAAAGCCACTATTAAGAAGTGCATATGATTGGTGCGGTATTAACAAAATATCGAGCTACCCAAACAAAACAAGCTGACAATTGAATTGAATGCTAATTCTCTAACCGATTTCCATAATATCTGAAATGCATTCACTATATATTTCTTAATTTTAACACGTTCATGACGAGGTAGTGTCATGCAAAACCATATGTTTCATCTGCTGTATATAGCAGTTTCTGTTGGAGGGAAGATGTCATTCATTAGTTAGTGTTTATATTCCCAGTTGTCTATAATTGCACTATTTGTTGAGAAATATATATTAGTCTGCAAATGATGTCTGTGAACCTTATCCAGTGACATGATAAAACTAATTGGTTTTAGTGTTTCTGCAGTATAATGGTTGTTGGGGATAGCGTATTGTTTATTGCAAGGAGCGAATTATCGTTGAAATGTGAAATTCGGGGAGATAGAAACCTGCAGTTTGAGTAGGAGAATTCATGCATAATAAAATTTAATAGATATGTGTTTATAATATAAACTATAAAAGTTTATGAAATTCACATCGTATGATACTTTATGGGTTGTTTCCTTAAGTATCTAATAAGTGGGTTCGAAAATGTTTAGTTTTAGTATGTATGACTGTAATTTTTTTATTCATAAAATATAATAAGCAAATATTTAACTGTCAATGGGAAATGGCGCCTTTTTATTTGTTAACTAAACGCTGTATTTTTGTAAAATATCTTGTTGCCGTAATACGGCTGACCGAGCGCCCCTAATTATGATCACCACAGTGTAATCAGCAAGTCAAATTTGATCGTTTTTTCTTTGAAACACTAGAAAATTATCTGAACCTCAACTCAGACTGCATGCCAATCTCTAATTTTGAAAACTGATCATAATTAATTCTTCATGGTATCTTTTTTAAAAAAATTATTCTTATTTTAAATTATTATTATTTTTTATCTATGCAACTTTTCTTTAAGCTCTAATAGTGTAATCAAACCTCAGCTGTGACTGAGACAAGTTAATATGTGTCTGCTTTATGATTCATGTTCAAGATTGGATAGATGAAAATGGGATACTGTATCGGGGACAGCATGGTTTTGTGAAGGGTAGGTCATGCCTCAGTAACTTGCTCGCGTATTATAACACAGTGACAGCTGAACTGGATAAGGGTAATGGGTTTACAGTGATTCTACTGGACCTTGCTAAGGCCTTTGACAGGATACCACATGGAATTCTAATCAGTAAATTGCAGCATATGGGGATGGATATAGGGTTGGTGAGATGGATACGAGGGTGGTTGACAGAGATATCAGAGAGTGGAACAGTTCATTTGTTTGCGGATGATGCAAAGTTGGGTAGGGCAATAGTGAATGCAGATTATGTCAAAATTTTGCAGGATGATTTGGATAGATTAGAGGTCTGGGCTAAGGAGAATGGATATCAATTTAATGTGGCAAAACATGAGGTTATACATTTTGGGGTGAAAAGATTAGCAGCAGTTTACTACATGAACTGTACTCCAGGAAATTGATGAGGCGTGAGATTTAGGAGTGTTGGTGGATAAGGAGTTCAAGTTTAGGGGGCACATTGCAAAAGTGGCCAAATCAGCTCATCAAATCACTTGGTTGCTGAAGAATACGTTGACAAGCAGGTTATTGTTCCTCTGTATCGAGCCTTGATAAGACCCCATCTCGACTACTGTGCCAGATTTGGTCACCTAGGTTTCTTCTTGATGGGGAGGAGGTTGAGAGGATTCAGAGGCGAGTGACCAAGATGATAGCAGGTCTGTGGAATGAACCTTATGAGAACAGGTTGAGGAGTTGTGGGTTGCAAAAATTGGTTGATAGGTGGAGGAGGGGGGATATGATTGAGACATTCAAATTACTGAAGGGTTTCTATAAAATTAATTTTGAAGATATTTTTGAGAACAGGACTGGTTGTGGGAGGACTAGGGGACATCCATGGAAACTGGGCAAAAGTGTGGTTAGTAAGGGTGTTAGAGCTGGGTTCTTTACTTTTAGAGTGGTGAATGAGTGGAATGGACTGCCAGAGTCTGTGGTGGATGCTGTGACATGACAGTGAATGAGTTTAAGGCGAGGTATGATAGATACTGTATGAATGTGAAATAGTTGTGATGAACATGATTTGGGGCCTCCCTCGATGAGTCTAAGGACTCCCTGGAGTTGCCCGTAATAACAATAATGTTTTGATTGTAGTTAACGGTCTGTCTCCCTGATGCTGTCCATGTAACATTCAGTGATGTATATTGGAGTTTGGGAATAAAATTCTATATTTTTATTATTATTTTTTGTTACATTTGTAATCTGTGAAAGTTTTTTTTTAAAATATTATTTACTTTATTACATACTTGAAAAATCAAGTAATATTTGTTTTGTAGTTTTTTGCAAGTGGCCTTCCCCAACACGGAAATGAAGATAAAGATGGCATTTTTGGATTTCTTCCTGCAGATATTCTGAAAGAAGTCCGTCGTGGAAAGAGAATGGTACTATAATTATTATAATTTCAAACTTTGAAGATAAACATAACCAACTGTAGATATATATGTAAAGTTGTTTTATTTTATTATTGTTGTTTATTTATTTATTTTATTTAAAATAAAATAAAATAAATAAATAAACATAGAATTGTCCATAATTAATCTCAGTTTAGATTTAATGGAATACAAAAAATTAGAATAATTTTTAATTTTTCCTATTGGTTTTGAGCAGAGCATAGAAATAGCATATATTTCAGTATCCGTGGGACTGACTTATGTGTGAGGAATCATTTGCGTGTGGATTTCAGTTAATCATTTGCTAAACATGGGTTGAATGAGTGACATATCAGAAGCTAAGAAGTATTGTATGGTGTCTCTACACAAAGAAGGCCAAACTAAAAATTCTTAGCTAAGGGATTGAAATGTTCCCAAGCAAGCGTGAGTAGACTATTGAGACAGTATTCTAATAACCAGAGTTTTCAAAATAATTGCTGCAATAACAGTTGAAAGGTAATAACTACATCAAGAGATTAGAGGGGATTGCAGAATATTGCGATTAAAACCTGCATCTGAAGTGTAAAGTATTTTCACAGGAGATAGAAAGAACTAGGTGTGAATGTGTCAAAATCTATAATGTTGAGATGACTTCACAAATTGGGTTTTAAATCACATGTGTCTAAGATAAAGCCGCTTATGACTTCCAAGCAGTAGGCAGAGCAGCTAGAGTACGATGGTGTAAACATCGTACTATTCTGGAGTCAAGAGGGCTGGGAAAAGGTACCTTTAGTGATGAAAGTATGTTTTGTGTGTTCCATGGTCATTATCTGATACGTGTTTGCCGTCTTAAGCAAGAAGCATTTTATAAAGAATGCATGAAACATTCAGTGAAATTTGCAACTTCTGTCATGGTATGGGTTTGTATGACTGCAGAGGGTCCAAATAAGCTGTGTGTTTTGTGTGCGAAAGAGTCCATTCCAAAGTGTTCCAAGAAATTCTTGAGCACTTTATGTTACCAGCATCAGAAGATTTATGTCATGGTGATTTCCTTTTTCAGCAAGATTCAGCTTGTCACACTTCCAAGACCACTACTAGATGGCTCAAAGAAAGGCAGATCAATGTAATTCTTTGTCTAGCAAACTCACCAGATTTAAGTCCCGTTGAGAATTTGTGGGGAATTATGAAGAAGCATTTTCAAAAAGTTGCCCCAAGAGACAAAATGTTTTGATTAAAAAAAAAGAAAAAAAAAAGACTGTGAACCGCTAGTAAATAATATGCCCAACTGCTTACAGACAGTCATAAACGCTAAGGGGGTATGCAACAAAGTACTAATTAACATGTTGTTTTCCCTTTGACTAATTTTTTTACATTTATTTTCACATTATTCTAATGTTTTGAACCATCCTAAGTTTGAATGTTTTCAAATAAAGTTATTTTTTTATCGGTTTACATGGTTATATAATCTACAAAGTTTGTAGATTTAGATGATGCTAATTTATATTTGGTAATAATTATTTTCTATGCAATAAATTAGAAGTGCAAATCATTCAACACATTTTTTTTTATTTGGAGGTGTAGTTTGATAATACCATTTAAATCAAAGTGAATTTCATCCCTTTCCACAAACTAAATTTTTACACGCTGCTTAGTTTATTTATTTTAAAATGCATAAAGTTTTTAATTTGAAATTTGATTCTCAGACTTTTTTCTAATATTTAACTGGGGGTTGTTATTTTCAACATATCTGTACAAACTAGATTATAGGCTTTTTTAATCAAATGTGTTTAACTGCAATGATGCCAAGATGATCAACTTGGCTTGTATTTGCTAGTGCAATTGCTTACAATTGCACTAGCAAATACAGAACTCTTCTATATTATTTTTTATTCATCTAGTATAATTTTCAGTTGAATACAGGTTCAGGCTGATTACCCTTTTACTTCCAGTTCATGGTTAATTTGGTATCTCATTTTATCTTTGCTAATTTACCTCTTAAGAGTAAATATGCCTTAGAAACATTGATATTAAAGAAACATTGTGTTATAATTGTTCATAGTTTATTTTTTATGTGAGCTAATAATTGCAATCAAAATACTTTAAGAGATCTTTTATTTAAGAAACACTCTGTAGCCAGTTAGCACTCTAGCATAGATAGATTTATGTTAACAGTATTCTATAAGCATACTTCTATAATTTAAGTAGCTTGTTTATTGTAAACACAGAGATTTAAACAGTTTTTTGAAATTCTGAAAATGGGATTTGATGTTATCCTTTCCTTTAGGATCAAATCATTGTCTCTTTAGCATATTGTGTGAAATGTGTAATTTAGCTTGTCTCTGTATATATGTGTGTGTATACTCCAGATGATGACCTTAATATGAAGATCGAAATGTTGGGAAATTAAAATAATTATTTATAGCAAGGTTGGGAGTCCATAATTTTAATTTTTTTGTAAATTTTTTGTAAAAGTATTGCTGAGTGCTCTGCTTTTTTTTTTTGTATGTGGGTGGGTGGTTACCTGATGCATAGTTGTATTAGGGTTTAGGATTTTCACTAATGAGAGATAATTCAGTTTCTTGATGATGTGTATCTGAAAAGAATCTAAGTGTATGGATGTAGGAAGATTGAATTGTATCAAAAGCTTAGAACATGTCCCGCAGAATGATATGTTAAATTAGGCATGTGGAACTGAACTTTGTTAGATTCACCAGTTTAGTGCAAAGGAGCAGTATTTTATATAAATCAAAAGTGTATCATCATTGGAAAGCTTTGAATTTTTAAATTGATCATTTCTGCTTGTGTGTGTGCAAAGACACACACACAAGTCAAGAAACTTTGTCAAGAAAATTTTGCAAGTTATATTTAAATCATTCTGAAGAAAATTTGCAGAACTGGACTCTGATCAGTTTCTAAAAGTGGCCATTTTATTTTGCTGAATTCCACTGCTGTCTTATTGTTTATTTTCTGGATACTACTCGTTTTCCAAGATACTGGGTAAATTTATACTCCTAGTTTCCTTGGAAGGTGAACTAGAAATTTTGTAGCTAATGTTTGTAATGAAACTTCATTCTTGGGAAAAGTTGATAATATAAAAAAGTTGCATTCTCTGTAAAGAAGCAAAGTAAATCTTTTATAACTTCACCACGCTCTCACCATCCTACAAACCTGAAAGCGAGGAAATATTTGCCTCACAGTGGAGTGTTTCTAAATATATAATTTTTACAGCCTAATATGATAACTGATGTTGGAGCATTGCTTTTGGCATGAGATAATTTTTAAAACTTCTTTCTGAGCTTAAAAGTAGAAAATGAAGTTGAAAAACTACATTTTTTTAAACAGTAAACTTGCCTTTGCTTTAGACTCTAGCTGCTTGTCTGTTTTAATCCTTTGCTTGGAAACACTTATATTTTATTGTTGGTATATGTGTGTGCCCAAGGTTAATTACGATTTTAAAATCCTGCATGAGTGACACATTTTTATTAAGTATTTTGTCATGTATTCAAAGTTTGATATATCTTATTGGATTATTTGTCTGTTTTGTATATTTTCCGTATGCACTTTGAGTTTCTTCATTGACATGTTAAATAGCCACCTGGAATTGAATTCAGATCTCTTACATTCTCAATTCTTAGTATAGTAACTGTCTTAACCAATTATGTAACTGTTACACAAATGCTATTAAAGCGAATGCAAACAGGAGTTCCTGCCATGAGGTTTCTTTAGTTCACACGAAAACACAAAGGAATAAATAAATATTAATTTAAAGCCATATATTCAAGTTCTATCTTGTAATTAACTAATGTTGCCACTGATGATGTCCTGTAATATTCAGGCTGAAATATATGGCTTTAAATAAATATTATTTACTTATTTCCTTGTGTTTTCATGTGAATTAGTAATAATAGTTTAGCAATGTGATGCTGTTAATGATAAAAGATACTGCATAGCCATAAAGCTGATTATTGTAGTGGATTTTACTTCTCTTTAATTATTTCTTCATTTACGGTATCCTTTGTGATATGAAAAGCTGATGTCTGTGTAAATGTAACGTCATTTACAGGAGATTTTGCTACTTTCTTCAACTTCAACAATTTTCCTAAAGGATTGTGATAACATAGCTGATCTATAAGATTCATAATTTAGGAGGTGAAATAAAACGTTGAGAGATCTTTTGATGTGCTACATGATTTTGTTGCCATCAAAGATAAAGATGCATCTACTACATCAAAGCATTAATTACATGAAGAAAATGCAACATGCATGGTGATTACATATTTTGTATCTATGCAAAATGTTCATAAAATCATTTATTGCAAAGAATTTTTCAGACTTTAACGGCTAATAGGACTTCCACTCCTGATGTCACGAAATTTATGTCCGAGTCCTTTCCTGGCATTAAAATATTTTAAACTGTTAAGTTTAGTATTTAGTATAACCTGCTAGGTAGGAAAGGTAAGGAGTGGAATGAATAGCTGTATATTGTTACTATGACTGCTGAGAATTCACTTGAAACTTTTGTTTGCAGTCTTAGAAATGAAACTGGAACTTTTGAAGATATCTCATTCAGCCAATAAACTGATGAGTTAACATAAAAAGAACTATTTGTATTATATACATTTCCTTGCTATGGTAATCAGCTTCTGAAATCACAACTATAAACAGTCACAGAAGCGGGAAGCTTAGAGTTTTTTTGTGCTTTCAATGCAGTAGTTGAAAAAGTTTCTTCTACTGCAAAATAGCTAATTTTTTGATAGCCTATGTTTTTATCTCGAAATGCTAATAATAAAAAACTGAGCAACTTTAATGTAGTGTTCAGAAAATTATATTCAGAAGATTATATTTCTTTGATCCATTCAGATTTTTCTACTTCACAGAACTATGTATAATAAGTATATATCAGATAATTCTGCATAATAATTTAATATAATAACTGCAATAATGGATATACACTGTTGAGAGAGAAAAATTTTAAGAATGATATAGAAACCATGTAAGAATGGAAAAAAACAAACTGGAGAGCCGGTTATAATTAAAGTAATAAAAATATTGAGGTTACTCTTGGTCTGGTCACATTTTTGAATGACAGAAGATATGTTTTTAAAAAAAAACTATTGGGAGCCATGTTTCTAGATTGGGAGACAAGGGCTGAATGAAATTATGCTATTAAATCAGTTAGAAACTGGAGAAAGAAAAAAAGTAACTATGGATTGGCAAAAAAAAAAAAAAAAATCTGCTAGCTAGTTACCTCTTGTCCCCACCTACTGTTCTTCTTGTCGGCACTCATAAACTTCCTGAGATAGCTAGTGGATCTAGTTGACTTTCATTGCTGGATGAAAGACCACCACCTTATTGAAAGCCTGAATAGGCTTCTACTATGTTTGGTCTTCACAGGTTCAGGTTTCTATTGATCCACTTTTCTGACATAGTTTTGGTGAAAAGTTGATTTCCCTTTCAAGCATGTGCCAAATATGTATTAGGACTCTGATCCCCCCCCCCTCATTCAATCTCCCAATGCAAGGATACAGTAGTAAAACAACCAGCTGCTATATATAAGGATCTGAAGTATGGAGCTGAACATGATAGTAATTAATCAAGAAGCTTCTCAGCCAGCTAGGAAATAATCCTGTTATCTCTTACTCTATAGGATCATGCTCAGAGAAAGCTTAAATATGGTTGTATGGTAACTGTGAGCTATCATGCATGGACATTTTAATCCTGTTGCCACTTACTCTGAATGCTTCTCCAGGGTAAGAGGGAACTTACCCTGGAGAACATGAGTATGGCTGTATGGGAACTGTTGGGGCTCTGCATGGATGTTTTTAATGAGTGCTGTATGGCTGAGGATAATGAATTTCTAGAGATTAAATCTAAATGCTCCTGCTATAACTGGTTTTTAAGGTGTTTTCAAGTTCTATAATATGAAGATTATTTGATAAGTATTGCTTCTTAGTTTGATGCATCTGGTCTCTTAATATTTGGATGTGGATTGATGGCCAAGGAGAACCACTATAGATTGAGAGTAGTGAAATCTGTTTTGCCATTTGCTAATTAACCAGTGGACCTCCAGGTGGGGAAAAATTTAAATGTTATAACCTTCTCCATGATTTTCAATAGAATCAGGAACATTATAGCTTGATAGCCAGCCTTCATCATTCTTTTTCAAATCGAGTTGAATACAAGCCTACTTTTGAGTTAAAATAGATGCCAGATGAATATGAAAAATCATGAAGATATATAAGTGGGCACTAATTCTAGGTATGTGGCGGTGAGATATCCTGATCAGAAGCTTGATCCATTGATTTCCAAGGCTACCAGGATTCTTATGATTTCTTATTGACAAAATAAAGAGGGGGTATGGAGTGAGCTGTCCCAGCATAGTCTTGAGGTAATTTGCCATGTCGTCAATTTGTTTAGGTGAAGTTATGATGGAACTCTGTGGATGTGTTAGAGAGTGAAGCATGGAAAGGCAGAAATTGCATTGAATGGTGCTAGTGAAGAACAAGCTAGAAGTTTGCTTTCTGCACTGGTCTTTAAGCAGAGTTTGATTTGGAACCATGAATGCTTTGTTGTGTTTCTTAGAAGGAACATGAATGAAAGCCAACTTTCACACATGGAAATGAAAATTTATTAAAGATAGGAATAAATTATTTAATTTATTCCTTGCGTATTCAGAAATGCAGTAAGTCCTGATGACTATGTCAATTTTATTTTTGTTTATTGCTCTGTCAGTGTTTCAGGTTTTTTTCAAAAAGAGAACATAAGTGGGTTAAGAATTAAAACACTTCACTGAGATAACTACATTTACACAAATATCCCTTCACCATGTTTTCCTCAGCAACAATAATTCTGAATATGCATTCCAAAAACCTTCAGTATAATTACTTCTACTTTGCAGTATAATTTAACCAATTCCTCAAGTCAGGTGTCATTTAAGATTTACTTTTTTGGCATTTTCTGTATAAAAGTTAAACTTTCGTTTGCTTCTTTAAAAAAAAAAAAATTCTCAAAGTTCACACTTGAGTGTTAAATTTGATACAGATTTACAAGAATTCGTTATCTAATTGGTGCAATTACTTTTAAATTCAATTTTTTGAGAATTCAGGAAATGATTTACTTGAAATAAACAAATATGTTTAATGAAACTAAATAAAATTATATACATGGTAAATATTCATCATCATCATCAAATTCCTGATATGTACCCTCCAGGGATGTACAGGATATGATAGTATTACATGAAAAATTTACATCATTACTAACGTCCTATCTACAATATTCCTCCAAATCAGTCTGTTACTTGTCAAGACTCCAACATTATCAGATCTTATATTTCTATCGTCTAAAGCACTTTGTACCGTACCATTCCACCTATATCTTGGTCTTCCTCTGGGTCGTTTTCCTGCCAACCTGGCAGAGACCACTTGCTTTGCAATTCTTTCCTTGCCCATTCTGTTTAAGTGACTATACCACCTGAGATTAGCTCTACTAACGCATTCCTGGATGCTGGCAATGTCTAGATCTTTCCTAATATCCTCGTTTTTAATATGATATTGTCATTGATGCCATCTGTTCACAACTCCAATCTTTCTCAGGACTCTCATATCTGCAGTCCCTAGTCTTTGGTCAAGTGTTTTACTTCTGACCCAGCTCTCAGATCCATAAGTTAAAACTGGTTTGAACACTGTCTTGTATACAGCTAATTTATTGTTCTGACTAATTTCTCTCTTATTCCATATGAATTTATTCAATTGACTTCCTTTCATACCAGCTTTGTTGATTCTGTTGTCTATTTCCATATTTAATTTACCATCTTCACTAAAAATCATGCCTAAGTAGCTGAAATGTTTTACTTCTTCCACAGGTTCCATGTTTACAACACAGTTGACATTTTCAACAATTCTACCTATTTTTATTGTCTTTGTTTTTTTATTGCTGACCTTCATACCATATCTATTACAACAGTTATTCACTTTAATCAGGGAATCTTGCAAACTTGTAGCGGATTTATTTAGAAGTATAACATTTTCCGCATAAAGCAAAGAGCATACATTAACATCTCCAATTCTGATATCATGTTTAATACCACTCTACTTCGTAATGTGATCCATATAGATAATGAATAACAGAGGGGATAATGTACATCCTTGTCTCACACCAGATTTGACATTAAACCATCTTCCTGTACTTCCTTCAATTCTAACTGCTGACTTGCAACTCAAATAAAAACCAAGTATTGATTGATATAATGCCCCATTGACACCATATAACCGTAGCGTATTGAATAGCTTCTCTCTTGGCACCTTTTTATATGTCTTTTCCAGATTCAACAAAACTTAAATACAGATCTTTGTTATATTCCCATGCTTTCTCAACTATTTGTCGTAAAGTGAAGATCTGATCCTGATAGCCTCTATTTGTCCTGAATCCAGCTTGTTCTTCACCAAGCTTTTCTTCCACAATTCTTCTCAACCAGTTGCTCAAGTATACTGGCATAAATTTTGCCAGGAACACTCAGTAGGAAATACCTCTGTAATTCTCACATTCAGTTTTATTTCCCTTTTTATATATTGGTACTATGAGAGCTGTACTCCAATCATCGGGAATTCGTCCTTCTGTCCATTCCTTAACTATGCAGTGCAGCCACTATAAAACTAGCCTCCATATTTCAGCATTTCTGTTCTAATATCATTTATTCCACATCTGCCTTTCCACATTTCAAGCCTTTGATGACTTTTTCTACTTCAAGTATGGATATGTATTCCAGAATGTATGCCTGTTGAGTTTTTTTTTTTTTTTTTATCACAGTGCTGTCACTGCTTGTTTCATTTAGCAATTTTTTGAAGTAATTACTCATAATTACTTCAAAGATATCTTTTTCTCCAGTTTTCATGTCACCTTTATCATCTCTAATTCCTTTTACATCGCTCTTTCCTCCATTTCTAATAGCTTCTTCAACAACCTCCAGAATATCTTGCCATCCTCTTGATATTTATTTTCCATGTTATTACCAAAGTCCTCCCATGCTTTTGTTTAGCTAGTTTTACACACTGTTTAGCTTTCTTACATTTGTCTCTGTATTCTCTAAGAGATCCTGGCAAATAGGCAAGAAGCATATCAAAAATTTGCCAGGAACTTTTGATATGCTTCTTCTTTTCCTTCACTGCCTCTTTAACTTCCTGTGTCCACCATGGAGTTCTGATTTTTCTATCCTTGCAGACAACTTCACCACATGTTTTTCTGGCTGAGTCAATCAGGGTTTTCTTCAAGGCTTACCACTTAATCTCCAAGAATTGGTTCCTGTTCTCAAACTCTTTCATTTTTTCTTCAATAATCTTTGTGTATTTTAGGTCTACACTTCTACAGTTTTAGGTCTACATTTAGGTCTACAGGGGGTGCTTAAGGGTCAAAGCTGTATAACTGAGAGGAGACCTCCACATAGCCTTTAAAGGAATGCGGAGAACCGACCAGGGCTTCTGACCTAATGTCCAATCCTCACCTTCTCGTGGTGCACCCTGTTGGGTATCTACTTTGATACTGAACGAACGAGGATGGGCTGGCAATTTGGGATTTAGCCGACCAAATTGTATTCTTATTGGTTAAACCAAAATAAAAAATGATGGTACAACATGACAAAATTTCATGCTGGCTGGGGCGTCGCCCTGTTAAACAAGGCCCCCGTTGTTTTCGCCAGGGAACCAGGGCGAACAGCGAAAAGTCAGCTACTGGAACAGATCTCAAAACAAACCCCAACTCAACATCACCAGAGTTAAAGATCGGTACTATCAACGTAAGAAGCCTGAATGGCAAAGAAATGGAGCTAGCTGAGGAATTAGATAAGTACCAGATCGACATAATAGGGGTGACTGAAACAAAAAAGACCAAAACTGCTGAGATCTTTCTGAGCAATAAATACAAAATGTTATATTCAGGCAATAACAATCAAGGAAAAGAAGGAGTAGCCATAGTATTCAACACAAAATACGAGGCTAATCTTCTTGAATGGCAGTCAGTCTCAAGTAGAGTAATGTGGGCAAATATGAGAATGGGGAACTGGACAATGAGACTTATTTGTGCCTATGGTCCCACAGAAGGTTCTACTAAGGTAGAAATGGAGGAATTTTTTGAGGCTTTAGAAAAAGCAACTGACACAATGAAAAAGGAAAAGTTGGTCCTTGTTGGGGATCTAAATAGTAGAGTAGGAAATGATTGTGAGACATACAAAAATATTTTGGGAAAATTTGGAGAAAAGAGCAAAGCTAATAATAATGGCAAATATCTGTTGGATTTCTGCTCAGGACATGGACTGGTTATTACTAACACCATGTTCCAACATAAAAATGTGCACAAATTCACATGGAGAGAAGAGGCTAGGAATAAGAAAAGTCTCATTGACTATGTTATTGTTGATAGTGATGTTTTCTCCCTTGTGCAGGACACCAGAGTGTACAGAGGATTTGAAATTGGAAGTGATCACTATTTAGTCTTGAGCAGGATAAAATTGAATTTCATATTGAAAAGAATAACATGTAAGAAAGTTTTAAAGCGAATAAAAGTTGAGCAGCTCTCAGATGTAAACTGTAGACTAAAATACAGAAATATTATTGAAAAGAAAATGAAAGAGTTTGAGAACAGGAATCAAACCTTGGAGATTCAGTAGCAAACTCTGAAGGAAACATTGATTGATTCTGCCAGAGAGGCATGTGGTGAGGTTGTGTGCAAAGATAAAAAAATCAGAACTCCCTGGTGGACACAGGAAGTTAAAGAGGCAGTGAAGGAAAAGAAGAAAGCATATCAAAAGTTCCTGGCAAATAAGTCAGCTTGTGCTCTTAGAGAATACAGAGACAAATGCAAGAATGCTAAACACTGTGTAAAACTAGCTAAACAAAAGTCATGGGAGGACTTTGGCAAGAATATAGAAAATAAATATCAAGAAGGTGGCAAAATATTCTGGAGGTTGTTGAAGAAGCTTAGGAATGGAGGAAAGAGTGCTGTAAAAGGAATTAGAGATGATAAAGGTGAAATGAAAACAGGAGAAAAAGATATCCTTGAAGTATGGAGTAATTACTTTGAAAAACTGCTAAATGAAACAAGCAGTGATGACAACACAGTGATAAAAAACACTGACCAGGCATGCAGTCAGGAATACATATCCATACTTGAAGTAGAAAAAGCCATCAAAGGCTTGAAATGTGGAAAGGCAGCAGGAATAGATGATATTCGACCAGAAATGCTGAAGTATGGTGGTATAAGAGTCTTACAGTGGCTGCACTGCATAGTTCAGAAAGCCTGGACAGAGGGACGAATTCCCGATGATTGGAGTAGAGCTCTCATAGTACCCATATATAAAAAGGGAAATAAAACTGAATGTGAGAATTACAGAGGTATTTCCCTACTGAGTGTTCCTGGCAAGATCTATGCAAGTATACTTGAGAAACGGTTGAGAAGAATTGTGGAAGAAAAGCTTTTTGAAGAACAAGCTGGATTCAGGCCAAATAGAGGCTGTCAGGATCAGTTCTTCACTTTACGACAAATAGTCGAGAAAGCATGGGAATATAAAAAAGATCTGTATTTAAGTTTTGTCAATTTGGAAAAGGCATATGACAAGGTGCCAAGAGAGAAGCTATTCAATTCGCTGCAGTTATATGGTGTCAATGGGGCATTATATCAAGCAATACTTAGTCTTTATTTGAGTTGTAAGTCAGCAGTTAGAATTGAAGGAAGTACAGGAAGATGGTTTAATGTTAAATCTGGTGTGAGACAAGGATGTACATTATCCCCTCTGTTATTCATTATCTATATGGATCACATTATGAAGGAAAGTGGTATTAAACATAATATCAAAATTGGAGATGTTAATGTCAGCTCTTTGCTTTATGCGGATGATGTTATACTTCTAAATAAATCCGCTACAAGTCTGCAAGATTCTCTGACTAAATTGAATAGCTGTTGTAATAGATATGGTATGAAGGTCAGCAATAAAAAGACAAAGACAATGAAAATAGGCAGAATCATTGAAAATGTCAACTGTGTTGTGAATGGAGAACCTGTGGAACAAGTAAAACATTTCAGCTACTTAGGCACAATTTTTACTGAAGATGGTAAACTAAATATAGAAATAGACAACAGAATCAGCAAAGCTGGTATCGTGGGAAGTCAATTGAATAAATTCATATGGAATAAGAAAGAAATTAGTCGGAACACTAAATTAGCTGTATACAAGACTGTGTTCAAACCAATTTTAACTTATGGATCTGAGAGCTGGGTCAGAAGTAAAACACTTGACCAAAGACTAGAGACCGCAGATATGAGAGTCCTGAGAAAGATTATAGGCGTGAACAGGTGGCATCAATGGCAATATCATATTAAAAATGAGGATATTAGGAAAGAACTTGACATTGTCAGCATCCAGGAATGCGTTAGCAGAGCTAATCTCAGATGGTATGGTCACTTAAATAGAATGGGAGAGGAAAGATTAGCAAAACAAGTGTTCTCTGCCAGGTTGGCAGGAAAACGACCCAGAGGAAGACCAAGATATAGGTGGATTGATACGGTACAAAGTGCCTTAGACGATAGAAATATAAGATCTGATAATGTTGGAGTCTTGACAAGTAACAGACTGATTTGGAGGAAAATTGTAGATAGGAAGTTAGTAATGATGTAATTTTTTCATGTAGTACTGTCATATCCTGTACACCCCTTGAGGGTACATGGCAGGAATTTGATGATGATGATGAGTTCACATCTGAGAGCTGCCCAACTTTTATTCGCTTTAAAACTTCCTTACATGTTCTTCTTTTCAATATGAAATTCAATTTTATCCTGCTCAAGACTAAATAGTGATCACTTCCAATTTCAAAACCTCTGTACACTCTGGTGTCCTCCACCAGGGAGAAAATATCACTATCAACAATAACATAGTCAATGAGACTTCTTATTCCTTGCCTCTTCTCGCCATGTGAATTGGTGCACATTTTTATGTTGGAACATGGTGTTAGTAATAACCAGTCCATGTCCTGAATAGAAATCCAACAGGTATTTTCCATTATTATTAGCTTTGCTCTTTTCTCCAAATTTTCCCAAAATATTTTTATGTCTGACAATCATTTTCTACTCTGCTATTTAGATTGCCAACAAGGACCAATTTTTCCTTTTTCATTGTGTCAGTTGCTTTCTCTAAAGCCTCAAAACATTCCTCCACGTCTACCTTAGTAGAACCTTCTGTGAGACCATAGGCACAAATAAGTCTCATTGTCCAATTCCCCATTCTGATATTTGCTCACATCACTCTACTTGAGACTGCCTGCTATTCAAGAAAAGTAGCTTCGTATTTAGTGTTGAATACTATGGCTACTCCTTCTTTTCCTTGATTGTCATTACCTGAATGCAACGATTTGTATTTATTGCTCAGAAAGATCTCACCAGTTTTTGTCTTTTTTTGTTTCAGTCACTCGTATTATGTCGATCTGGTACTTATCTAATTCCTCAACTAGCTTAATTTCTTTGTCATTCAATCTTTGTATGTTGATAGTACCTATCTTTAACTCTGGTGATGTTGAGTTGGGGTAGGTTTCAGGATTTGTTCCAGTAACTGACGTTTCACTGTTCACCCTGGTTCCCTGGTGAAAACAATGGGGGGGGGGGCTTGTTTAATCGGACGATGCCCCCAGCCAGCATGAAATTCTGTCATGTTGTACCGTCATTTTTATATTTTGGTTTAAGCCAATAAGAATACAATTTGGTCGGCTAAATCCCAAATTGCCAGCCCAACCTCGTTCATTCAGTATCCTGGTAGATACGCAACAGGGTGCACCATCAGAAGGTGAGGATTGGACATTAGGTCATGGTAAATATAGGTAAATTAATAACTTCCAAAACTAATTGGATCCAAGGCCTTCTAAAAAAACTGCACTTTTGAGATCTTGATCTTTAGAGGATATCATTCTTTCATTAACTGAGCATTTTGTTTTTTAGAAGATTCTTACAAAAAAAAAAAAGTTAATTATGAGGTTTTTATTGGACCTATTCTCAAAATATAAATCTTCTCCTTTTTCTCCTTAAGTTCCATGGGCTATGCAGTGTTTCCTTATTTAGCATGTATTGTTCGTTCATCTTCAGTTTCTTTTTCTACTTTCACTACTTCATAAACAAAAATATATCAGAGTAGAATCTTATTCATGACACTTCACAGTTTTAAATTTCTCTAATTCCATCACTTGTTTCCAATAAAATTATTAATCTTTATCATCGTCCCTGAGAGAGAAGAAGAAATTTCTATTTTAGCATCTCTTAGAATGGTGAAATAGAATTTTTTTTTAATATTTGCTTCTGCTACTATTCTAATGTGTATGGCAGTAGGATTCACTTTGCAGACATTCCTTTTTTGTAATTGCCCATTTAACACATTGAAACTGTCTAATTTTGCAAAAATTTCCTATGGCAAAATTCTCTGGTCTTCATTCTCAAACTTCCTGTCTCTTTTTGTTATCCCCAGTACTGAATACTATCGGTTAGCTGTCAATCTCCCATCATTTTCTTCAGTAAGCATGCACACTTATTCACCTAAGCCACAAGTAAGAAATTAGTAATGGCTGACACATTGTTTTAATGAAAGGAGAATGTCTGTACAACAAACAACAGATATCATTCTACACTTACAATTTTGGATTAGAATAAAGAACCATTGAAAATATTGTATTTATCAGAATCAGGTAAGTACATTAAATCTGAGACATTTTGTATTATTTCTTTAAACAAATATCAATTTCTTATTAAGCACGTGCAAGTACCAATCATGCAGCTGAAGCTGGAACTAAAAAAAAATTCTCACACACAGAAGCAGTTGTAAAAATATTAATAAATTATTTTTTTGCATGCATGTCTCTCTCTCACACACACTCATTTTCCTTCCCAACTCCTGTCCTTTCATGATATTCCAGTTGTTTTGTTTCTAGTTTTTCTCTTGTGATTTGGAAAGGCCATTAGCAAAGAAGAATTTCAGTCCATTTTTAAAACAACTTTTTATCAATTCACCTATATCTTGGTCTTCCTCTGGGTCGTTTTCCTACCAACCTGGCAGAGAACACTTGTTTTGCTAATCTTTCCTTGCCCATTCTGTTTAAGTGACCATGCTACTTGAAATTAGCTCTGCTAACGCATTCCTGGATGCTGACAATGTCAAGTTCTTTCCTAATATCCTCGTTTTTAATATGATATTGCCATTGATGCCATCTGTTCACACCTCTACTCTTTCTCAGGACTCTCCTATCTGCGGTCTCTAGTCTTTGGTCAAGTGTTTTACTTCTGGCTCAGATCCATAAGTTAAAACTGGTTTGAACACTGTCTTGTATACAGCTAATTTAGTGTTCCGACTAATTTCTCTCTTATTCTATATGAATTTATTCAATTGACTTCCTACCATACCAGCTTTGTTGATTCTATTGTCTATTTCCATGACACATAAGATTTTTTTTTTCACTGTGCTATAATTGAGACATTAGTGTAAACAAAATGATATCATTCTGTAGATTGTTACTGTGTGAGAATTACCTTTTACTAATTTTATTACAAAAGCAAGAAAAAGTCAGCCTTTTTTGTGTTGCAACTCATTTATTGTAGTCAACATTTGTCTTTTTTTTTTCTTTGACATATTTCCAGTTGACATATAGAATTACTGAACAAAAGTGAGTCTCATTTAGCACTAGCAAAAGGAAGATTAATTTCTTCTCACTAATGTGAAAGTAAGGCAACTAATTTTTGGATGCCTAGCAATCTCTTTATTATGAGTTATTGCACAAAGGAAAGAATACAGATAGTTTTCAACTTATGTATCTAGCTTGATTGGTCCATAAGTTGAAAACATGAATATATCTTTTTTGTAATTGATTACTTTTAACATTAATTGTTAAAATGGTGTGCATTGATGATTTTATACAAAATCAATAAGTGATTTTGTGTGCATATATTCTAAAGTATTATTGTATAATGGAAACTAGCAGTATTGTGGTTGCACTGAACATTGTAGTAATATCACTCATAATAGAAACAATAGTCAGGCTTAATAGTGCACATCATCTATAGGCCACACCAGAGTATAATACTGCTACAATGTCACTCACAAGAAAATTTCTTATTATGTCAGTCTTAAGGAATCTATCAAAATTAGTTGCTCACATGTAACCCTTAAGGAAATTAGAGTTTGAATTTGCATTGCATTTAAAAGTTGCATATCAGACTTTGTAATACTTTACTTTCAGTTATTTAGTCAATAAAAGTAAGCTACTCTGTCATGAGAAAGCTAATGGTAAACATAAAATTCAGAACTTGCAACACAAGATCTAAATAATCTCCCTAGTCTGTAACAGTTTAGACAGTTTTGACATGTGTTTATTAATGGGTGGCCCATCTTCAGTTGATCTTTTTTATGGAATACTTTGAGAAGACTTTCTTAATGGAAATGAATCTGAAACCAATAATTTGATGGAGATATGGTAATGATATTTTTATTTGGAAACATGATCAGTTTCTTCATTTTCCTTAATTCTTACAAACTCATCTCATATCATCTTCCTTTTACTTTACGGTGTTGAGATTTTGTTAATCATCGAACCTCAAACCGTTCACTGGATAAGGTGGTCAGCCCTACGCCCTGGTGTATCCTATGTCTGTAGTTTTGAGTTCTCAAGGCTGGTTTGCTTTGTGGGATGAAAAACCCCAGGATAAACTGGGGGGAAAAACCCTACTGTTCACGCCCAAGACTGGCTAACTTGGATATGGCTGAGGAAGATCCTTCAGTTTTTCACATCACTGACAGGAATCGAACCTGGGACACTCCTTCCCCAGGCATATGGTTGCAAAGCACACAACCACTAGGCTAACTGCATGGAATTCTTGCAAACTTTCTATCAAATTTAATTAGAGCTTGAAAATGATGGTAAACTCCCTTTCCTTGATGTTCTCATCACTAAAAAGGGAGTAAGATTTTGAATTACAAAAATTTTAATTACTTCTAGAATCTAAATGATTATGAGAAGTATAATGCCAAAGAGCATGGACTATATAGTCTGTTTATTAACTAAAAATATACCATTGATATTTTGTGTTCCTTTTAGACATGCTATTTTTGTAAAAAACGTGGTGCTACAGTGGGTTGCTCAGTTAAAAGATGCAGAAAGAGTTTCCATCTTCCTTGTGGTAGGAAGCATAACACCCTTCATCAGTTTTTTGAGGATTTTCGGTAAGTTTTACATTTGTATGCATAATTATACTAGCATTTATATACACATTATAGCAGTTACATTTTGTTTTTATTGAAGTTAAGGATATTATTTTACTTCAGCGAATTATTGCTAAAGATTAGCAACAATCTCACTATAGTTGAAGAAATTATGAAGTTGTGCAGTTAACTCTGTTTATTTACCTAAATTCACTATGTGCACGTGTTTGGTATGTTGCTCAGCTGATATAGCATTCTTGAAAAAATTAAGCAACTGTTTGAACAGTACATGAATACATAGCTAATTATCACACCTGAACCCGAAATTATTTTTAGACATCATCAATTTCCTGATATGCACCCTCAAGGAATGTTCGTGATACTGTGACAGCACCATATGAAAATAATCATCATCATCAAATTCCTGACATGTATCCTCAAAGGGTGTACAGAATATGCTAGTACTGCATGAAACTTACATCATTACTAACTTCCTATCAACAGTCTTCCTCCAAATCGATCTGTTACCTATAAAGACTCTGACATTATCAGATCTTATATTTCTATCTTCTCAGGCACTTTTTACTGTATCAATCCACCTATTCTTGGTCTTTCTGTGGGTCTTTTTCCTGCCAACCTAGCAGAGAACACTTGTTTTGCTAATCTTTCTTCTCCCATTCTTTTAAGTGACCATACAACCTAAGATTTGCTCTACTAACACATTCTTAGATGCTAACAATGTCAAGTTCTTTCCTAATATCCTCATTTTTAATATGATATTACTATTGATGCAATCTGTTCGCATCCCTTAATCTTTCCCAGGACTCTCATATCTGTGGTCTACAGTCTTTGGTAAAGTGATTTACTTCTAACCCAGCTCTGGAATCCATAAGTTAAAATTGGTTTGAACACTGTCTTGTATACATCATCAAATTCCTGACATGTACCCTCAAGCGGTGTACAGGATATGATAGTACTACATGAAAAACTTACATCGTTACTAACTTCCTATCTTCAATTTTCCTCCAAATCAGTCTGTAACTTGTCAAGACTCCAACATTATCAGATTTTATATTTCTATCGTCTAAAGCACTTTGTACTGCATCAATCCACCTATATCTTGGTCTTCCTCTGGGTCGTTTTGCTGCTAACCTGGCAGAGAACACTTGTTTTGCTAATCTTTCCTTGCCCATTCTGTTTAAGTGATCATACCACCTGAGATTAGCTCTGCTAACGCATTCTGGATGCTGACAATGTCAAGTTCTTTCCTAATATCCTTGTTTTTAATATGATATTGCCATTGATACCATCTGTTCATGCCTCTAATCTTTCTCAGGACTCATATCTGCAGTCTCTAGTCTTTGGTCAAGTGTTTTACTTCTGACCCAGCTCTCAGATCAATAAGTTAAAACTGGTTTGCATACAGCTTTTGCATAAAAAACACTGACCAGGCATGCAGTCAGGAATACATATCCATACTTGAAGTAGAAAAAGCCATCAAAGGCTTGAAATGTGGAAAGGCAGCAGGAGTAGATGATATTCGACCAGAAATGCTGAAATATGGTGGTATAAGAGTCTTACAGTGGCTGCACTGCATAGTTCAGAAAGCCTGGACAGAGGGACGAATTCCCGATGATTGGAGTAGAGCTCTCATAGTACCCATATATAAAAAGGGAAATAAAACTGAATGTGAGAATTACAGAGGTATTTCCCTACTGAGTGTTCCTGGCAAGATCTATGCAAGTATACTTGAGAAACGGTTGAGAAGAATTGTGGAAGAAAAGCTTGGTGAAGAACAAGCTGGATTCAGGCCAAATAGAGGCTGTCAGGATCAGATCTTCACTTTACGACAAATAGTCGAGAAAGCATGGGAATATAACAAAGATCTGTATTTAAGTTTTGTCGATTTGGAAAAGGCATATGACAAGGTGCCAAGAGAGAAGCTATTCAATACGCTGTAGTTATATGGTGTCAATGGGGCATTATATCAAGCAATACTTAGTCTTTATTTGAGTTGTGAGTCAGCAGTTAGAATTGAAGGAAGTACAGGAAGATGGTTTAATGTTAAATCTGGTGTGAGACAAGGATGTACATTATCCCCGCTGTTATTCATTATCTATATGGATCACATTATGAAGGAAAGTGGTATTAAACATAATATCAAAATTGGAGATGTTAATGTCAGCTCTTTGCTTTATGTGGATGATGTTATACTTCTAAATAAATCCGCTACAAGTCTGCAAGATTCTCTGACTAAATTGAATAGCTGTTGTAATAGATATGGTATGAAGGTCAGCAATAAAAAGACAAAGACAATGAAAATAGGCAGAATCATTGAAAATGTCAACTGTGTTGTGAATGGAGAACCTGTGGAACAAGTAAAACATTTCAGCTACTTAGGCACAATTTTTACTGAAGATGGTAAACTAAATATAGAAATAGACAACAGAATCAGCAAAGCTGGTATCGTGGGAAGTCAATTGAATAAATTCATATGGAATAAGAAAGAAATTAGTCGGAACACTAAATTAGCTGTATACAAGACTGTGTTCAAACCAGTTTTAACTTATGGATCTGAGAGCTGGGTCAGAAGTAAAACACTTGACCAAAGACTAGAGACCGCAGATATGAGAGTCCTGAGAAAGATTATAGGCGTGAACAGGTGGCATCAATGGCAGTATCATATTAAAAACGAGGATATTAGGAAAGAACTTGACATTGTCAGCATCCAGGAATGCGTTAGCAGAGCTAATCTCAGGTGGTATGGTCACTTAAACAGAATGGGCGAGGAAAGATTAGCAAAACAAGTGTTCTCTGCCAGGTTGGCAGGAAAACGACCGAGAGGAAGACCAAGATATAGGTGGATTGATACGGTACAAAGTGCTTTAGACGATAGAAATATAAGAGCTGATAATATTGGAGTGGTGACAAGTAACAGACTGATTTGGAGGAAAATTGTAGATAGGAAATTAATAATGATGTAATTTTTTTCATGTAGTACTATCATATCCTGTACACCCCTTGAGGGTACATGGCAGGAATTTGATGATGATGATACTAATTTCTCTCTTATTCCATATGAATTTATTCAATTGACTTTCTACCATACCAGCTTTGTTGATTTAAATTGCCATCTTCACTAAAAATCGTGCCTAAGTAGCTGAAATGTTTTACTTGTTCCACAGGTTCCATGTTCACAACACAGTTGACATTTTCAACAATTCTACCTATTTTCATTGTCTTGGTCTTTTTAATGCTGACCTTCATACTGTTAGATCTTCATTTTACTTTCGCTATTGTTATTTAATATACTAACTTACTTCCTTAATAATGTCCTATTCAACTGTACCTAGGAATGCTTCCTTTTCGGACACTAGCAAATTTATATTTTTATTGCTGTGCCAGCCAGAGTCCTATAATATGAGCTTATTTAAAATTCAGGGAAATATTCCTAGGTTAACTGGCATTCATTCTAATATGCACTAAATAGATACTGGTTGTAATTGCAGTCGTGACCAATAAATCTATTACTCAAACACTCTCATTAAATTCCCTCCCGCTATGGATCTAAATTTTTGCAAGTGGTAGTTTGAATTCTCGAATCAAGCACGAAACAGGCATATACAATAAAACATGTTTATTGGAACGAATTCACTTTACAACTATAATGAAATGGGATATTTAGCTTTACAAAATCTCTTACTAAGTTAGTTACTCAATACTAATTTAAGAAAACACTCATAGATCAACTTGGCAATTACTCATACTCTATGCAACATTAAACAAATTAACTATGTTATTCTAAATCAAACTTAATTCTTCCTACATTAAAATACATTTCTCAACCCATTACTATTCTGATATAAATCATCTACAAAATATCAAATTCACATATAATCTCAGTCACATGCAGCTAAAATTTCTCTCCTGACATTCCTTTGTATAGCAGAATTACTCTATCTCAAAATTCGAATCCTTATTATAGTCCACTATGAAATGTCCACTTAATATGATCTAACATTAAATTCTGTCTCATTTAAACATACAACAAAGGTCTTTACATTACCCAATCTTTTTCTTCCGAAGGTCTCTTAACGGCCATGCGTATATCGGGTCCTCCTTCCGTTGGTAGCTTCCGCAATGGGCTTACGACTATGCCGTCCATTTTACATTCTTCCCAGACTCGAAATTCTCACTGCCTCGATACAGTGCATTCTCTGCTCCTACTCGAGTCGGACATCTCTCTTGCTCGTCCCTATTCCATTCGCTATTAAGGAATCCTCGAAGTGAAGTCGGGAACAACCAGAAAAAAAGGCCCCGCATTATCACGCTCATTCTGCTTATATTTTGTCCCTTCTTTCCCATACAACCCTTCGTTTTCATGCCCTTAAGGTGATCCTCAAGTCCTAGCTGCCGTTTAGGTGCTGTATTCTCGGGAATCCCGCTTACATCATCTTCCTCGTACGTTGTAGCTGGCGGCATTATGGCTGATACGTGCGTATGTAACTCGACCTTTGCACTCTTACTCTTAACTTCTTTGGCGACTTATTGAGTTTAAGACAGCTTAATGGGACAAGATTATACTGCAATTTCCTTATTAAATTTTCACTAATCCTATAATCCTTCAGTTTAACTTTCAACTACAAGATTTTTTTAGTACGATTTACATGTTATTATACAAATTCCTTTTCATTGTCTTCATCTTGTTATTGCTGACTTTCATACCATATCTATTACAACAATTATTCAACATAGTCAGGGAATCTTGCAGACTTGTGGTGGATTTATTTAGAAGTATAACATCATATGCATAAAGCAATGAGCTGAGATTAACATCTCCAATTTTGATATCAGGTTTAATACCACTTTGCTTCATAATGTAATACATATAGATAATGAATAAGAGAGGAGATAATGTACATCCTTATCTGACACCACATTTAATATTAAACCATTATTTATAGCCTATGATGATATAATGGCTGTGAGGCATCTTTTACATGGAAGTACAGCACCATTTCAAACCCCCAAATTTTATCCGTGGTTGGGACCGGCATAGCTGACAAATATTAAACCACATTCCTGTACTTCCTTCAATTCTAACTGCCGACTTACAACTCAAATAAAGACTAAGTATTGCTTGATATAATGTCCCATTGACACCATACAACTGTAGCGATTTGAATAGTGTCTCTCTTGGCACCTTGTCATATACCTTTTCTGGATCTACAAAACTTAAATACAGATCTTTGTTATATTCCTATGATTTCTCAACTATTTGTCGTAAAGTGAATTTCTGATCCTGACATCCTCTATTTGACCTAGATCTAGTTTGTTCTTCACCACGCTTCCCTTCCACAATCCTGAACTGTTTCTGAAGTATACCAGTAACACACAGTAGGGAAATACCTCTGTAATTCCGACATTCAGTTTTATTTCCCTTTTTATATATGGGTACTATGAGAGCTCTATTGCAATCATTTGGAATTTGTCCATCTGTCCAGACCTTGTAATCGTAAAGTGGCTGCACTGTGTAGTTTAGAAGGCCTGGACAGACAGACGAATTCCAGATGATTGGAATAGAGCTCTCATAGTACCCATATATAAAAAGGGAAATAAAACTGAATGTCAGAATTACAGAGGTATTTCCCTACTGTGTGTTACTGGTAAGATTTATGTAAGTATACTTCAGAAACAGTTGAGAAGGATTGTGGAAGGGAAGCTTGGTGAAGAACAAACTGGATCCAGGCCAAATAGAGGCTCTCAGGATCAGATTTTCACTTTACGACAAATAGTTGAGAAATCATAGGAATGTAACAAAGATCTGTATTTAAGTTTCATAGATCTTGAAAATGCATATGACAAGGTGCCAAGAGAGGAGCTATTCAAAACGTTACAGTTATATGGTGTCAATGGGGCATTATATCAAGCAATACTTAGTCTTTATTTGAGTTGTAAGTCGGCAGTTAGAATTGAAGTAAGTACAGGAAGATGGTTTAATATTTGTCAGCTATGCTTTTTGGTCGCATATTATCTACTCCAGCTGATTTTCCGTATTTCAACTTTAGATGGCTTTTTCTACTTCAAGTATGGATATGTACTCCTGGCATGTCTGTTGAGTGTTTTTTACCGCTATGCTGTGCATCAAGGATATCTTTTTCTTCAGTTTTCATGTCACCTTTATCGTCTGTAACTCCTTTTACAGCACTCTTTCCTCCATTTCTAAGCTTCTTCAACAACCTCCAGAATATCTTACCACCTTCTTGATAATTATTTTCTATGTTCTTGCCAAAGTTGTCCCATGACTTTTGTTTGTCTAGTTTTACACATTGTTTAGCTTTCTTACATTTGTCTCCGTATTCTCTAAAAGCACAAGCTGGCTTATTTGCCAGGTACCTTTGATTTGCTTTCTTCTTTTCTTTCACTGCCTTTTTAACTTCCTGTGTCCACCATGGAGTTCTGATTTTTCTATCCTTGCAGACAACCTCACCACATGCCTCTCTGGCTGAATCAATAAGGATTTTCTTCAAGGATTGTCACTGAATCTCCAAGGTTCTGTTCCTATTCTAAAACTCTCATTTTTTCTCGAATAATGTTTGTGTATTTTAGTCTACAGGTCACAAATGAGAGCTACTTAACTTTTATTCGCTTCAAATCTTTCTTACATGTTCTTCTTTTCAATATGAAATTCAATTTTATTCTGGTCGAGACTAAATAGTGATCACTTCCAATTTGAAATCCTCTGTACACTCAGTGTCCTGCACCATGGAGAAAACATCACTATCAATAATAACATAGTCAATGAGACTTCATAAATATTTATAAATTAAAAATATATTAATTTTTCAAGTTTGAAGAGTTTTTACTCAATTGCATTAAGATAATATGAAGCCAGCAATCTGAATTAAGTAATGAAATGTAACTGAAGTCAGTAATAAATACACAAAAACGCCCATTGTTCATGCTGATAAGCACCTGAAAATATTTGGAAGTAGATATGAGCAACTTTTCGGAGCATCAAAAAAATATCTCCATGCATCTTTAACTGAATAGTTTCTGACAAATGCGGCAAGAATTGATGTTTTTGAATGTTTCCAGGTGCCGAGTAAGATACATTAGATGTCACTCTCCATGTGAATTTGTGCATATTTTTATGTTGACACAATGTGTTAGTAATAACCAGTCCATGTCCTGGGCAGAAATCCAACAGATATTTGCCATTATTATTAGCTTTGCTCTTTTCTCCAAATTTTCCCAAAATATTTTTGTATGTTTGATAATCATTTCTTACTCTGCCATTTAGATCCTCAATCAATACCAGTTTTTCATTGTGTCAGCTGCTTTCTCTGAAAGCCTCAAAAAATTCCTCCACTTCTACCTTAGTAGAACCATCTGTGGGACCATAGGCATATATAAGTCTCATTGTCCAGTTCTTCATTCTGATAATTTGCCCTCATCACTCTATTTGATATTGCCATTCAAGAAGATTAGCCTCATATTTAGTGATGAATACTATGGCTACTCCTTCTTTTCCTTGATTGTCATTGCCTGAATATAACATTTTGTATTTATTGCTCAGAAAGATGTCTTCAGTTTTTGTCTTTTTTGTTTTAGTCAACTGTATTATGTCAATCTCGTACTTATCTAATTCCTCAGCTAGCTCCATTTCTTTGCCATTCAGACTTCTTATGTTGATAGTACCTATCTTGGACTCTAATGTTGAGTTGGGATGGGTTTTAGGATTTGTTCCAGTAGCTGACTTTTCGATGTTTGTCCTGGTTCCCTGGCGAAAACAACCAGACCTTGTTTAAACGGGCGACATCCCAGTCAGCATGAAATTCTGTCATGTTCTACCATCATTTTATGTTTTGGTTTAAGCCAATAAGAATACAATTTGGTCAGCAAAATCCCAAATTGCCAGCCCATCCTCATTTGATCAGTATTTTGGTAGCTACCTAATAGGGTGCGCCACGAGAAGGTGAGGATTGGACATTCAGTCAGAAGCCCCTGGTCAGTTCTCTGCATTCTTTTAAAGATTATATAGAGGTCATCTCTCAGTTATACAGCTTTGGCCCTTAAACACCTCCTATGAAAAAGTTTACATTATTAATAATCTCTTATCAATTTTCTTACAAATTAGTCTGTTACTGGTTAGCATTCCAATACTGTCATATCTAACATTTCGTTCTTCTAAGGCACTTCTGACTGAATCAATCCCCCTAGACCTTGGTCTTTTTCTTGCCATCTCGACATTAAACACCTTTTGCTAACCTTTCCTTTCCCATTCTGTTTGTGACCATAGCACCTTGGATTACCTTTGCTCACACATTCTTGAATGCTAACCATCTAAGGTCCCTTCCTAATGTCTTCATTTATAGTATGATTCTGTCATTGGCGCCATCTATTCACTTCCCTAATCCTCCTTAGAACTCTCATATCTGATCAAAGATCAGATATGAGATTAATAAACAGACTATAAAGCATTTGATCAGTGCTATATTTTTGACTGAACTCTCAGATCCATAACTTAAAAGCAGGGTTCCCTTTCTGGAAACTTAGGTTTTTCATTCAGTTTTATGATAATACCCTGACCTCATGGCCTTCGTTGCATCAGCATAATGCAACCAACTCAACCCATATATATTGTTAGCTATGCAATATCCTATTTCTGTTGTCATAATGTTGTGTATAACCAAAGAAGGCCAATTTTTACACACACACACTCCCATTTATTTGTAAGTCCCTTTACTTTTTTTCCACTTTTTATGAAACTCCGAAATGAGCCATATAGCATTTGTTCCCATGAATAACTCTTGTAAATACTTATCTTAATGATTCTCATCTGATCTCAGATTATTAAACAAAGAAATCTGCCTTTAAAGGAATATAAAATAGTGAGAGTATGGAGTATCTGATGGCTTTCATTCAGATACACTACATTTTATTTTATTTATTTTTTATTTTTATAAACTAGATGACGTATGTATTAAACATTCTTAAAAAATGAAAGAAATTTGGATAATTAAATGCGTAACCCGCTTTATTTCCATAATGCGATAGTTATGCATTGCTAAAATTTACTTCACTTGTCTCCACAAAGAAAATAAACAATTATGTTAACAAATCATTTTCCTTCCTTTCTGATTTATACTTGCGCATAGACCAACACTTCACTGTGCAAGTGTTTGAAACCAAATCTTATGGAAGAGGGTAGTTAATCACTTATTTCTGTATATTGTGTGTGTTTATCTTGTTTTTGGAAATTACTTGATGTAAAATGTGCATTTTTAAACCTGGAGATCTATTCAGATACTTTAAGACAAATATGTATGTGAAATTTTATATTACAGGATTTTGAACTTTCTTCCATAAATGATTTTACGAGAGGATCAGTGACTGTGGTTTTCTGTATGTTTATTTTTGATGACCGAAGTGAAAGAGAAAATGAGATTAAATGAGACAGATGAAGTTAAGATTACAACTTCAATGCAGAGTTTGATATAGAGGTGTAAATATAATCATAATTTTAAAAGTGTGAATCTTTTTACAATTGTTTCTCTAGTCTAATATATCATTAGTTTTGGTTTCTTAACATATATCAGCACTCGCGATGTGCATGTTATTGATATATTATTGTAAAAATGAAATGTAAAGCATTTGAAAATTGATGTACTTACTAGATTTTGATAGTTTGTAATAATTTTAATCTTCTTGTAATATTGTAATATAAAATTGTTAATTGTTGAGGTATTTGTGGTGGTTTGTTTAGACATTCTCTTTATGCTAACTGAGACAACATGTCAGCTATTATACATAACTTCTCGCTAGCCATTTACATGGAGTTCGCATGCTCGCCAAGGAGATTGATGAGTGATTGACAGCTGACAGAGTATTCAGTATTGGGGTAATGAGGAAAAAAAGAAGAAGGAACTAATGGAAATTTTCAAAACTGAAACTGGGGAATTTTTTTTCTTATTTTACATGACATTTGGGAAAATATCAATAGAAGATTTGAAAAAGGAATAGTAGAAATGTGAGTTTTTAAACTGGAGGAGTTGAGACTGTCAACAAGTATTTAGTAAATAAAAGATGTTGCAATCGACATTCTAATTGAATTTCGAGGAAGCGCTGAATGGAAAGTTTTATCTTCTGTCTTAAGGACACCGGATTACTATGGAAAAAGCAGTTGGTGAAATTTGAAACTGAAAAGTGGCTTAACATGAAGAGCTCAACTTAGATATGTTGTTTATGAAGTAGTAGAAGAAACTTCTTTCTCTCGTACAAAAATTAGCAAATTGTGTAATGGCTCACGCAAAAATTTAAGCAAGTTTGAGCACGGTTAGTAGTTGGAAGGAGATCATTTGCCAATGCTGTTGGCACACTCTCCCTCGATGAGTCTTTGGACTCTCTGGAGGTGTCACATAATAATAATAATAATAAAAAATAGAACTGCAAGAGGTAAGAATATTTATGCCTCGGTGAGACAGGAGGAATAATATTGTATGCTACATCTTCTTCTTCTCTCCTGTAGTCCTAAATGGACCATTGGGTCACTTATGGCTGGTAGGTGATACTCTTTGCTAGTCTTCTCTAATCATCTCGGTCTCTTGTTCTTGATGTCAGTTGAGAAAGGGAAGAATTTGTCCATTTTTTGATGTTATCAGTCCATTTTAATTGAGTCGGCCCCTAACCCTTTGATCCTGGAACGATTCCTTCTAGGGTTTGCTTTGGAATGCCATTAGCCCTCTCCACATGTCCAAACCATTTCATCTGTCTTCTTCTGATGACTGTCAGAATATTTTCCCTTTTTCTCCCATCTATTGAGTCAATCAGTTTTCGGACATTTTCATTGGTTTCGTGAGCGGTATAGGGATATTCTCAAAAGTCTTCTGTAAGTTTTCATTTCGAAAGACAGGAGTCTCCTCTCATCTTCCCTCAATAAAGTCCAGGCCTCACAACCATACAAGAGGATAGAATTCACCAAGGTGTCAATTAGTCTTAGTCTGGTTGTGATTGCTATTCTGTTATCTCCCAACAATGGTTTTAACTTCTGTAGGGCCACGGTTGCCTTAGCAATTTGGTATTTAATGTCGGTTTTTGAGCCACCATCTTAACTCAACGTGCTTCCTAGATAAGTGAACTTGTTTACAGTCTCAATTTGTTTATTGCCAATTTGTATCTTTAAGAATTCAATGTCTGATTTTGAAGTTATCATTGTTTTTGTTTTTTGTAGGTTTATGTATAATCCATATTTTTTTAATGTTCCAAAAACACGGCTGGTTATCTCTTGTAATTCTTCACTTTCTGCTAGAAGATAGATAGAGTCTGCAAAACGTAAGTTATTTATTCTTAGTCTGCCAACTACTATTCCAGTGTCATATTCATGAAGAGCTTCGTTTATGACATATTCCAGAAAACAGTTAAAAAGAAGAGGGGACAAGATGCATCCGTGTCTTATCTCTCATTCTGTCAGGAACGGTTCACTGCTGTAATTTTTAATTTCAATTCTCATATCGGATGAGGAATAAAGAGATTTAATAATCCTAATGATTTTGTTGTCAATACTATAATGTTCTAAAATTTTCCATAATGCCTCGTGCCACATTGAGTCAAAAGCTTTTTGGAGGTCTAAAAAGTTGTGACAGATTATTTTGTTATGTTCTATGTATTTTTCACCTAGTGTGTATATTATAAAAATATGGTCGATTGGACTTCTGGAAACCTGCTTGTTCATCTGATAGTCTGCTTTCTGTTTTCTTTTCGATTCTTGACAATAGTATTTTTAACAGAATTCTGCTTGGATGCTAATAAGCCTTATTGTTCTATAGTTGCTACATTTATTGCTGTTTCCCTTTTTAGGAATAGGTACTAGGACAGAAGTCTGCCAATCAGAAGGCCAAGTCTCTGATGATGTCAGCTCCTTTCCGTATCAGTTCCATTGTAACACCATCACTTCCTGGTGATTTTCCAATTTTTGAGGAGCTAACTGCTGCAATAACTTCTTCTTTTAATATCAGGTAATCTTCCTCCGAACCTCCTGGCAAAATTCCGTCCAAAATATCATCAGTCAGTTGAGGGTCCTTTTGAAAAAGTTCGGTTGCGTAACATTTCCATCTATCAACTATTTTTTGGTTATCCATGATAGGAGTTCCATCTTCTGTGCTCCAATTAATTGCACTAAAAGGTTTGGTTAACTTATTGATAATTTGAAAAGCACTTTTAGGATTATTTTTATTTAAGTCCTCTTCTATATTTTTGCATTCATCTAGTATCCATAAGTTTCTAGCATGTTTGATTTCTTTTTTAATAATCTTAGTAATATTTTTATACTGTTCTTTATCACTGCTATTAATATGAGATTTCAGATATCTTCTTTCATCGCATAGCTCAAATATTTTTGGTTATCCATGGTTTATTGACTTTCCTTTTTGTATCCAAGAATTTCTTCAGCTGTCTCAGTTATTTTTGTGAGAAGTATTTGGTTTTAGATTCGATATTATTATATTTCTTGAAGCTTGTGTCAAAAATTTGTATTTATTTGGGGATCTTTTAATTTTTTTTATATTATATCTTTTACGTGTTGATTTTGTAGGTAATATTTTCCTCATTTTCATATTCACAGTTGTGATGACCATATTGTGGTAACTGCCAATGTCGGCTCTGGGAAATGATCTGGTTCTTGTGAGGTTGGAGTTTTTAAATTTTGTATGCTACGTAAAGGAGATTTAAAAAAAAAAAAAAAAAAAGATCCCGTGGAAAAGAAGAAGTTTATATTTTCAGAAAGGGCCTAAAGAAACTGAATCTGAAAATTTTTGTTGTTGTGAAAACAAGGTGTTTAGACATGATTAAGTATATGTTAAACATTTCAATAATAGAATGAGTCAGAGTGAATGATTTTACTATTTTGGATAAGAAAATCTCTAAAGGTAGATTTATTTTAGAGGGCCTTGGATCTAGTTAATTTTGTAGTTATTTATGTAATGTTATTTAAATGGTATATAATGTTTTAGTTTCATTAAATGTATATATTTTTTTTTATTTTGTCTCGAGTCAGTAATTTTCTGGATTCTAAAAGAAATAGTTAAGTCATTGCACCAATTGGAATTGAACACTTGTGTAATTAATAAACACTTGGAGTAAAAATCTCCTTAACAGAGATATAACAGGTATGTCAAACGTATAATTTACAGTGATTATAGCTATATAATTGTACACTAATGCTCATTTGCATAAATGTTTATGCTATTGTGCTAATCCTGTTCTTCCTCAAAAAAAAAAAAAAATTAATAAGCAGAATTTAACTGCAAGTTTCACTTATATTTTATTATGAAGTTATGTTGGATTAACCATGCTACCAGGCAAGACGTGAAGTTTATCATGGATGCGAAGTGCATATTAAAATTATAATACCATTGATATTACATTGAAATATATGATGGATACGAAGCATATGAAGATGTGTATTTGATCTATGATGGCTGGTAAGGTAGTTAATGGCTTCATATTTCTCTAATACTTAAAATGCAGCTTCTCCCCCACTTAGCTTAGTTCTCCGGTTTTCTGGCCATAAGTGGCTGAATAATGAGTTTCCTTTTTTTTTTTTTTAAATCCTATGTGTGAAAGGTTGTAGACCCCATAGCACATTACTGCTATGTATAGATTATTGGTGTTCATTATCAATATATTGATTTCTAATGGTATTTTTAATTTTTTGTAATATAAATATAGTCTGTTTTAGTAAAAATATATAATTTTTTATGTTAAATAGTTCCTATTGCGAAAACCATAGCCCTAAACAGGAAATACCAAAAAAAGAAAGGAAAAAAAAGTCACTATGTTCTATCTGTCTTTCTCCAGTAAATAAAGAACAAAATCATCAGGCACTTTTGGCACCTTGCTGTAAAAATGGTTGGTTCCACTATATCTGTTTACAGGTAAATAATTATTCTTTATTTTAAATTTTATTAAAAAGTTAATTAAATTTATTAGTTTGAGTATATCTTCTTACAAGTACAAAATGAAATTTTTTCTGTTGACTCTGAACTTTACCTCATTTTGTAATAACTTTAATAACGCAATCTGAAAGTTACTCTTCCGGATTGTGTCTTGAATATAGCAGGAGGTACTATCAATCCCATATGACCAGCCACTCCCTGTGTGGGTGTTATGTTCCTAAGTCAAAAGTTTATCTATGCTGGTAACTAGCAATTGCTGCCCATGACACCTTTCAAGGAAACACTGCAAAGATCTGAGCTCATTGCAAAACTACATCAAAACCTGGGGACTATCTCCTAACCCCAGCGCAACTGTGGTTTCATCTTTCCACCTGAATGACTGAGGGCCACAGAAAACTAAAAATAAATTTCTGCAACAGGACAAATCGATGAAAGTAACCCTTGCTATCTTGGTGTTATACTCGATCGCAACCTCACTTACCAACAGCATTTGGAAAAAACTAATTGAAAGATATCTGCCAGGAACAGTATCATAAACAAGCTCACAGGCATGGCTTGGGGTTGTAATGCTTCAATCCTTAGAACAGCAGTTCCTGGCACAGGGCTTCCTAGTAGCAGAATGTTACTTGCCAGTTTTGAGCCAAAGTCACCACTTGACTTGTACACAGAACTCAAAATAACAGTGGGCACAATCTCTGATACCTTAGGTCTACCCTTCTGCTATGGATGCTTGTCCTTTCCCACATTATTCCTACCTGCTTCAGAAGGGAAGAAGTTCCTCACCTCCAGTTTTCCACCTTACCTCCAGATCTCCCATCTGCTTTGTGGAAATACTAGATGATGATACCCCAAGAAAATAGGAACAAACTGCAAACAAATACTGATCAGATTCAACTGTCAAATCTCCAGGATTCAATCTACTTTGGCACTTCTGGAGCCAGCTAAACAGATCTAAGACTAGGGAAGGTAGTTATGCTGACTATGTATCATATCACTGATGACTCTCACATACTCCTTCCCTGGAGGCCTTAAGAACTCTTGCACTTTCTTTCAAATAGTATTATTAACTGGTAAATTGAACTGCCACTCTGTATATATTTTTGCTCATTCTTGTATCTTCACCCATGCACCTAAATAAATAAATGCTTATAAGTCTTTCACTCCTGTTGTATGACCTTGCTGTTTCCAACATTACTAGCCATGAAAGACCAAAAATAGCAGTGCCACTGTGGTTTAGAAAAAGGATTATAAAAGCATCAAAGGTAATTGGAGGGTGAATAGGGTTATTTGGAATTTGGGTTGGTAGATATACGATTTGCATTAGGTCATCTCTTATTGCAAATACTTTCTCATCTTGTGTGCCTAATTAGTGATATTGGGAAGCCATTTGGAGTTGTGGACATTAAAAGCTACCTAAAAAGATGACTTTACTACTTAGACAAGTGAATTAGAAATTTGAGCCTCAGAGCAGGAAGGTGGAAAGGTCAGTGATTTTCAGAATTTGGAGAGCAGATGAATGTTACTGAATAGGACAAGGGAACCTTAAGCAGGAAATGAAAACTTACATTTTCATGTAAGTTTGTATGTTTTCATTCTGCGATAAACATATGTTATTATATTGCTTATTGATTTTGTGATTCTTGTATCTTTTTTTTTTTGAGCATGTATATGTACAGTTTTATAAACAGTTTGAACATTTCAAAGTAGTGAACAGAACTTCAGTGTCAGTTTTTATATTATGTTATATTTTATTTTATTTAAACAGCAGCAAGCTGTAAATGCAGGTTATTTCTTCCGTTGTGCCTTGTGTAATAATATACAAGAATTTAGCAAAGCAATGATGATATATGGTATTTATATACCAGAACAGTAAGTCATTTCTACATATCTAGTTAATCTTCTATTACTGATATTTAAATAGTGAAATTAGTTTTAGTAGATATCATTAATATTCTGTTAATATAGTCTTCTAATTTCAAGTTCAGAAGTTAACATTAACCTGTTTTTCATGTTTTGTGTCATGTTATTCTGCTAATAACAAGAAAACAAATAAATTTGGATGAATTTATGATTGAGAGGGACAAAATAGAGATGGCTGAAATTTATGATTTGCTGGTATCCTGAATAATAAATGGTGAGCAGTATGAAGATGAAATTAAAAAGAAGATAGTTGTGGGGGAAAATGCTATGGCATAGTCCACAAAGGACCAAAAATTATGAAAGGCAGGGATGTTATTAGTAGAGCCACAGAAGTTAAATTGTTGAAGCAGTGGTCTTTTCACTGCCGATATAGAATGATTCATCACTTGGTTATAAAGTAAATTATACTTAACAAGAAATTATATTCTTGTTTAATCCTTTACCCAAGTGTAAGCAAACAGAGTTTGCATGTGAAAAACCTTCATGACTAGGCTACTTGTATAAATATTAATGATTTCACATCAGATGTGTTAGTATCCCATAATGCAAAGCACATTTCCTTCTGAACATGGATTGCTATCTATTATGGGAAGAGTTACTACTCAAGCTGGTTTTGACTTTAACTGAAGTCTCATTGGTGGGAGTTAGACTCAGGAAGATACCAAGGTTGAATTAATGCATATGTTTTCCAGATACAAGTAGTGAAAAGGTGTATCACCATATTATTAAAATACTCTGGATCAGAGATAGTCATAAAACTTTTTTTTCACTTGGTTACAAAGTAAATTCTCTTCTTCTTCATCCTATACTCCACAAAGGACCATGGAGTAGATATTAGAAAATATTTCTTACAGAAATCTTCCACTCAGTCTTTGATAGACACTTTGCTTTCAACTCTTTAAGTGAAGCACCTGTCCAATTTTTTATATTATCTATCCAATTAAGATATCTCTTGGACCAGCCAAAGAACTGATTCTTTGTCTTACTTCAAAATTTGTGACGTGTTTAGTGTATGTTAGCTTTAGGAGTCGTTTATAGCATCTCATTTCAAATGTGAAAGCCTTCTTTTCATCTTCTTTTAGGAGGGTCCAAGTTTCACTTCTGTATAGAGGTGTTGAATTAGCGAGTGTGTCAGTAAGGCATAATCTGTTTGTAATTATAGTTATCTATCCTGGTTTTAGTTTTTGGATACTTGTTGCTTTTGCAGTTTCTGTTCTAATATCCTGTCTTAATCTGTTATCTTTATTAAAGATATTGCCTAAGTATTTAAACTGATCAACTTCTATGGATGTGTCCTCAAGTAGGACTTTTTCAGTTTCAGCTACATTCCCTTCTTGGTCAGAAGCACAATTATGTCATTGTTTTTGATTTTTGGTTACTTATGGTTAAGTCATATTTTTGAAGAGATATAAGCTAATTTTGTGGTGATGTCCTGCATTAATGCAGAAGTCATATGTTCCACCTTGGTATCTTTCTACCTATTAAAAATTAATGTAAATTATACTTCACAACAAATTATATTCATGCTTAATCCCTTTCTTTACCACAGAGTAAGCAATCAAAGTTTGTGCATAAAGTATCTTCACAAACTACTCTGTATAGAAGATAATGATTTCACATTTATTGCCTTAATATCCCATAATCTAAAGCACATTGTTGGATATGTATGTTACTTTGCATATACTTGTAGTTTTTTTATATATACATAATATATAGACTTCCATCATTAATTATACAGAAATAATTGCTGGAGGGGGGAAAAAAGACGATAGTACTGGAAAATGCAACAGCTTTGATTGCCTCAACAGTGCTTTTTCATTGCCCTCACTGGACCATATTAATCAGCTATGACTACATTCTCTACTACTGCTTACCCCAGTGTACAGTTACATCCATATAATTGCTGTACACATACTTCTTGTATGTAGAAAATATATGACTTCTGCATTAATGCAGAAGTCATATATTGGTATCTAATGCAATTGATATGAACTCATTGGCCTTGTTGTTTGGTTTTGGACAAAGCATTAAACATGAATATAATCTTTTGTGAAATATAATTTACAGTGGTGATGTGTGAATGTGAAAGTTGACCATTGAGAAGAAAGCAAATCAATTCATCTGAATTATAGATGTGGAGCAGACTTATTAATCCCATGGACAGCAAAAATGACTAATGTTAAGGTTTTAGGGAACATGAATACAAATTTCTCTTGGCATGAATTGTTAAACAGAAATTAATCTACTTTGAACATATTAGGTGAGAGATAACATTGAAAAGACAATTCTCTTAGGAAAGTTGAGGACATCAAAAGGAGAGGAATCCAACAAAAGCTGGATAGGCATTTCATTGGAATTTACCAGTATGAAATTACAACTGCTGAAAGACAAGAGCGAGATGGATCCTTTCACAAAAGGTCACCAAGTCATAAATGACAAAATGGCACAGAAAAACAGTTGTACTCAGTTAATACAAATGTATCTTCAAGGCCTCTAGTTTGATCAGGAAGGTTTGATTCGTAGACAGCATAAATTACACATACCTGCCACTCAATTAGAGACCTTTATGCATATGTACATAAACGTTACTTAAGCAGTGTATGTGCAAAATATTTGGTCATGTACATCACTACATGTTCTAGACAACTATTTAATAATGCTGCTGGTTAGTAATTGTCAGTGTTGATCACAATGTGAAAAACCAAGGATCTTTTGGAGTCAGATAAAGAGCTTATTGGGAGTGCCCTGTCTGGCTGGAGCCATGATTTTGAAAACAGTAGGTAGAGCTGGCTGGTTTCTCAAAAGGTATCCCAGGTGATTAATCAGTGGGGAAAAAAAAATCTATATTGTTTGTCTAAGAGAGACATAACTGTTGTGAGCCTCAGGAAAGAGATCAGCATCATCTGAGAAGGCTCGTACAGACAAACAGAACTTCCTGTGTGTAGTGTGTAGGAAGTTCTGTGGAATGACTGAAATTGACTGAAACATTTAATGAAGGCAGCTCCCAATCCATATCCCACTGAACTGTGTGCAGGGAATTGAAGAGGATTGTTATTGGCAGTCACATGCCTATATGGAAACTGCTGGTTTCTGCAAAGAACTGGAAAGTTTGTCTATGGTAGTGTCTGGAACACAATGACTGGACATGAAGACTGGAAAGAAGTCATGTGGTCCAAGTCACTGTGCATCCTGTATCAGGTTTTCTTGCATCCCTGTACTCTAGGCCTAGGATGAACATTCCTTTACTTTTTCACCTCAAAGGTTGAAATTGATCTGAGTAGCAGCCTTCTGATTAATGCATAGCTGAAAGGAAGTGTGCTCTGGATTATGGGATACTAGGCAATTGACGTGAAGTCATCAGCCTCTGTATACAAGTAGCCTAGTTGTGAAGATACTTTGCACACAAACTTTGTTTGCTTACATTTGGATAAAGGATTCAACAAGAATATAATTTCTTAGCAAGTTTAATTTGTAACCAAGTGAAAAAAGCATTTTAGTGTATATCATATAAATTGTATGATCATTATACACTTGTAAAAAATAAATAAATATTAAATGTGCATCTATATATGATGCAAGGGACAGGGAAAAGGGTAAACTGTATACATATCCCAATTCTACTCATTTTAGAATAGTGTTTAGGGTAGTGCACCTAAAACCTCTCTTTTTATTCTCAATGCTGTCCAGAGGAGAGCAATTTAGCTCATGGATTTCCCTCACCTCCTTCCTTTACAGCGATATATCAGAGATATATTGCTATAAAGTATATCAGCTCTGTTCTACAGGTACTTCCATGACCACTGAACTGGTGACCATCATCTTCCAGTTTCTCTTGGGGCCTGTTCAAACAAGCAGCAACTGCCTACCATTCCTTTTCAGTTCAACTGCAAACATTTTGAATCTGCTTCTTTCACTTTAATTCTGTCTGCCTTGATCATATGGAACAAACAGCCTTCCTCATGAAGTATTCCCAAACAACTACAACTTGTAACTCTTCAATAAAAATATTAATAAGCTTCTTTCTCAATCCTTACCTTCATTCACATACATCATATATTATGAGATACTAAGGCAATTGATGAAGTCATCAGCCTCTATATACAAGTAGCCTAGTTGTGAAGATACTTCATACACAAACTCTGTTTGCTTATGTGCTTATAGGTTCTTCGATCTGTAGCATAGGATTCAATTTTAAAAAAAATTATTTCAAATTAATATAAAATGAATGATTCAAGATGGATCAGAGAAAGGAGACTAATATAATGCTTGACATTAAATATGAACTTACCGAATAGGAGGCAGATCAGGCAGACGATTTACAGAAATATTTTCTTGACATAGTATTACTGGCATTACTGAGACTAAAAGACAAACAATTGGATTGTTTTAAATAAGTATAAGATTATTGATTCAGGATCTAGGGGAAAGAGAATAGCTATAGTATTTGGTACTAAATATAAATTTCTTATCGAAGAAATAGCCACATGGCTTCATGACAGCTACAAATTATGTAGAAGTAGGAGTTATTAAAGATACAACCTTATTTCAAAGCCCAAATATATGCAGAAACTGAAAGTTTCAAAATTTTGACTAGAAAGCTTATGAGAATGCAATCCTCAGCATCCAAGTCTTTAACTTGCACAACTTATTTTTTATATAAGTTACATCACCAAAATGAAGAGAAATATAAAAGAAAGAGCTGTATAGCTCTTTCTTTAATAATTATTATTATGCACCAACCAAGAGTTAGCTTATGAAAAGTATAACTCTCTGACATAGGATTGCTTTGGTATTGAGAATTTTTGCTCTCTTAAGGTTTCTGTGTGGTCTCTGAAGAGAATCAATCAGTTCAAAGCAGCTCTCAGGCCATTGAAGCCTTTATCAAATGCACTAATAAAAGCCAAATATATGGATTTGGGCAGTGCTCGTATCTTTTAATTAGTTCAAGTTAAGACAACTCTGATGCTAAGGAATGTACTCTCATAAGCTCTTTGGTCAAAATTTTGAAACTTTCAAAGTTTCTACATATATTCAGCTTGAAAATAAAGTTGGATCAGTAATATATCCAATTTTATATATCAATTTCTTCATGGGAGAGGAGTGTAAATAGGAGAATTTGGGCAAATTTTAGAATGGAAAATCAGATCATGAGATATTTATACATATGGTACCTGCAGACTGTTTTAGTAGGGAAGAAGCAGAAGAATTAGTCATCATCATCTGTGGATTACTGATAGACAGAAAAAAAGTTAGTTCTTACTGGTGACCTACACAGCAAGATTATATTGTCAGCATCCTATCTGCAATTGTAGAAAATAGTCAGAGGCATAATGTTTTGGGAAAATTTGGACAAACCAAAAATCAAAACTAATAGTAATGGTAAGTATTCACTGGATTTCAGCTCAAGATGCATTCCAGATCACTACTATCTTTGTGTTCTGAAATAAAAATGTATGGAAATTATTTATATATATATATATATATATATTTCCTTTTATTGATGTGTTTGTTATGAACTACTGTGTGCTGCACTATTTTCATCTTTATAAATTTTGTAACTCAAATGAGCTTTTGTCTTTGTGTTTTATATATATATATATATATATGTGCGTGTGAAAAAGCTTTAATGACTGATACCGAGAGATAAAAAGATGACATGATATATTTGAAAAAAAAAAAAGATACTACTAGTACACTAGTTTCGTTGAATTGATCAACATCTTCAGGTATCACAATCAAAGAAGTATATAAAGAATTACAGAGACTTAAAATTGTAATAACAGAACAAGTACAAAAAGACAGTAGTGTGTTTGAAAACAAAATGTGAGCTTGAGTTCCAAACAAATGTATACTACGTGCTGTCACGAGTGCGCCAGTACTGAACAGAGGCAACGTGTGCATCAAAGAGATTGAAACTCAGGCTGTTGTTGATATGAAAGGAATCTAGAGAAATTCCCTAGATTCGACAATCTTTCTCTCGAGTTCATCATAGCACACATGGATGTTAGAAGTTAGTCCAGTTCACAATGTGTTGGCAGCCTTCATCTGAGTTAGCTGAAAAGAGAACGTGGCTAGAGAGAGAGCGCTAGCTCTAGTCCTGTTATAGGAGATATCTCTACAGTGTTCTTCCAAACGTAGAAGGATGGATTTAGCAGTCTGGCCATAGTATGGCTTTCCACAATCACATAAAATCTTGTACACTCCTGGAAACTGAGTTGGAAGATGTTTCTCTTTAGGTTTGCTAAGTATTGAATGAAGTTTTGGAAGCATAGTGAAGCAAGTTTTGAAGTTAAACTTCTTGAGAATCTTTGCCAGTTTTGGTGAAATAGAGCTGATGTAAGGCAAAGAGATGAAGGCTCTTGGGGAAGAGGGATCTTCAGAGGTAGTTGAGTGACTGGGGGAAAGAAATTTGTCAATTTTCTTAGGAGAGAAACCATTATTAATAAAAGTTTTTTAAGAAAAAGGAGTTCATTTTCAATTTCTGTTTCTTCTGTAAGTAATGATTTGGCTCGGTGAGCTAAGGTGGAAATAATACCAAATTTTTGTGGGGGGATAGTGATGGAAGGAAGCATGAAAGTAAAGTATCTATCATTATGAGTAGGCTTTCTAAAACTTGAGATTTTAATACTCTCAGCATATCTGGTAAGTTTCAGGTCTAAAAAGGGGAGGCAGTCATCTGATTCCAGTTCGAAAGTAAAAGAGATTTTTTCATGGCACTTGTTTAGGTGGTCTAAAAATAAATTGAAGTTGTTGACACCATTTTCCCAGATGAGGAAAATATCATCAATATAACGATACCAGATGGAAGGAGTTAATAGCTTTTTCTTCAAAATCATTGAGAAATATATCTGCGAGAATCGGAGAGAGCGGGCTGCCCATGGCCAGACCTGAGTTTTGTAAGTAGATCATATTGTCATATTTGAAGTATCCTGACTTTATGCAATGGGAGAGAAGAGCAAAGAGTTTTTTGGTAATTTGTTCTTGAGAAGATCTAGGACTTCTTGTGCAGGTACATTTGTAAAGAGAGAAACAATATCGAAACTGGCCATTAAATCTGTTTTTTTAAGTTTGATATCCTTGATTTTAGAAACAAAATCTGCAGAGTTTTTAATGTGTGAAGAGGAAATTCCAGAAAGACTTCTTAGAAACCTCGCGAGATATTTGGAGAGGTTATAGGTAGGAGAGTGTATGCCCTCAACTATAGGTCTGAGTGGGCAGTTTGTTTTGTGAATCTTGGGGAGACCATACAGTCGTGGGATTAAGGGATGAAGTGACCTAAGAGAAAGACGAATGTTTTTTTGTAACTCCAAGGTGGTTTTTAATAAATTATTAGTTCTATTGTGTAGTTCAATCGTAGGGTCACTATTAATTTCTGAGTAAGTATCACTGTTTAAAAGTTCCAAGATTTTATTATGGTAATCAGACTTGTCTAAGATGACAGTTGCATTCCCTTTGTCTGCCGAAGAATAACTATGTTACTATTATCTTTTAAAGACTTGATAGCTGTTCTTTCAATGTAAGAAATGTTGTCTGGTGGAGGTCTAGCTTTATTTTTGGTGAAAATTGCTTCCATACAGAGGAGATTAGCTTTTTTGTTTGGTAATAAAGAAGCTGCCTTTTTCTATCTTTGTTAAGAGATGTTCTTTAGGGATGAATGTAGAAGAGCAGTGACAAAGTTGAGACCTTAAGCAAGTATGCTTTCTTCTGCCAAAGATAAAGGTCTCAACTTTGTCACTGCTCCTACATCTATCCCTAAAGACTCGAGAGAAAGATTGTCGAATCTAGGGAAATTTCTCTAGATTCCTCTCATATCAACAACAGCCTGAGTTTCAATCTCTCTGATGCACACGTTGCCTCTGTTCAGTACTGGTGCACTCACAACAGCATGTAGTATACATTTGTTTGGAACTCAAGCTCGCATTTTGTTTTCAAACACGCTACTGTCTTTTTGTACTTGTTCTGTTATTACAATTTTAAGTCTCTGTAATTTTTTTATATATTTCTTTGATTGTAATACCTGAAGATGTTGATCAATTCAACGAAACTAGTGTACTAGTAGTATCTTTTCAAATATATCATGTCATCTTTTTATCTCTCGGTATCAGTCATTAAAGCTTTTTCATAATATTCCAACCAAGTAAAAATGAATTCTGAAAAAAAAAAAAAAAAAAAAATATATATATATATATATATATATATATATATATTCCCTTTTATTGATGTGTTTGTTATGAACTACTGTGGGCTGCACTATTTTCATCTTTATAAATTTTGTAACTCAAATGAGCTTTTGTCTTTGTGTTGTATATATATATATATATAATTTTGAAAATGTAATCTGAAATTTAAAAAACATTTTTTTAATGGGAAAATAAGTATATTCCAATTATACAGGGTTAATATAGGTGTATAAGCGTTTTTTCCAGCTCTCTCTCACACACACACACACACAGAAATGGAGGGGGGGGGGCTGGAAAGTTCTGATAAACACCTAGAACAAAAATTATATTAAAGCAACCAACCACAAGAAAGAACATACTAGTAGTGAGTTACGAAGATAACTATCTTCTTATATCCTCCGATGTTCTTTCTTGTGTTTATATCAGTTGCTTTAATATAATTTTTATTCTAGGTGTTTATCATAACTTTCCAGCCCCCTTCTTTGTGTGTGTGTATGTATGTATATATAGACAAGGCCAGTTTTAAGTTTCTTGATAATTTTCACCAGTTGTTATGGTGAAAACAGAATAGCATTAAAAAAATAAACAAAAGTAATTTTAAAATATTCAATTTACCCAATAACTCAATCTCCATATCATTAATCCAAAGCAGAAATTCAGTTATAGTAAAATATTTATACATAAAAATAAATAATAATATTTTGTCTCTAGAGAAGAGTTTCCAGACTATATAAAAAATAAACAAAAAATAAATAAATAAAATTTATAAAAATAAGAAAAAAAATTGTTAACCCACTTAGGTACAAATGTATTGTAGGTTTGCAAATAACCTTATGGGTGGGAGCCACAGTCCGTGCAGTTAGCCTAGTGGCTGTGCGCTTTGCAACCATATGCCTGGGGAAGGAGTGTCCTAGGTTCAATTCCCGTCGGTGACGTGAGGAGTTGAAGGATCTTCCTCAGCGATAGCCAAGTTAGCCAGTCGTGGGCGTGGACTGTAGGGTTCCCCCCCCCCTACCCCCAGTTTATCCTGGGGTTTTTCATCCCACAAAGCAGGTGAACCGGCCTTGAGAACTCAACTCTATGGACATAGGATACACCGGGGCGTAGGGCTGACCACCTTATCCTCTGAGCGGTTTTAGGTCGGATGATTAATAAACCCTCGACACCGCAAAGTAAAAGAGGGAAAAGAAGATGAGATGAGATGGGTAGGTGGGATCCATATATATATATTTAAAAAAAAAAAAAAAATCCATCTGTACTTTCTAAAAATTGGTGTATTTACATTAATTACTCTCCCTACAATAAGTAAGCACTATTATAATATAACTATAACTATTATTTTCGGTATAAAATCACGAACAAAGGTGTCAAATAGAAACTATTTTTATTTTGACTAGTTTTGAGAAATACTTTGTTTCACTTCATCAGAAATAACATGAATACAGTAAAAACTGGAAATCAAGTAATAACAGTTAACATCTCTAGTGAAAAAGAAATGGAAATTATTCATTCCCTATCACGCCAGTTGCTGGTTCATCGGCTGCTGTATACTACTGGTAGATACAAGTGTGTCGTGATGGGTTAAGGAAGATCAGACTTGATGTAAAATCATTCCTTGTTTTTTTTTGTTACATTGTAGAGGATGCTTCATCATTTCAGCTGATTCTTTATACAGTATTTTTGAACTCTTCAGAATACATAGAAAAAATGAAATTACTTCTATGAAAAGTTGGAACGAGATCCCATGGGATATTTCCATATTAAAACCTGTAACTTAATATAAAAAAAAAAAAACATGCTGAACTGGTCTGAAAAAAAAAAAATGCCTTTAATCTAGCCAGTCTTATTCCTGAAATATATGGAGTGCCTAAACTCCATAAAAAAGACTTGCCACTGAGACCAGGTGTTGATGCAAGATACTCTAACTTCTTTACTATTTAAACATTAAGCAAACCTTACTGAAACCTTATATCAGGAAAACATCCTTTTATGTAGAAAATATCAAAGCCATCACATTGGCTTCTGCTGATAATTGTAAGTCTGGACATGGTAAATCTTTTTCACTAATGTTCCAAGAATAGAAACCATACAATCATTTCAAGACATCTTCCCACCAGACACACAAGTCCTCTCTAAACAGTGTATTAGTAGTACTTTTTTCTAATTTGAGCCTTTTTTTTTTTTTTTTTAACAGAAAGACCAGCAATGGACTCTCCCCTTTCTCTTATGTTAACTGACCTACTCATGGATTTTGAAAAAATAGCCCTCCTCAAGAGACATAACCAAAAATTTGATAAAGATTTGTTGACAATATTTTTATCATCTGGCCCATACTATTACACAATTAGAAGCTTTTGTCACCTTCCTGAACAACATGCATGCTTTCCATTGTTTTAAAGTTTATGGAATATTTTTCACTGGAGAAGTTAACTGCTATTACTTGCTTTCTGGTTTTTAGTGTATTCACGTTATTTCTGATGAAGTGAAACAAAGTATTTCACAAAACTAGTCGAAATAAAAACATAATTTCTATTTTAAGCACTGTTATAACAAACTACAGAAATAGCCTGAAAAAAATCTATGCAAAATGCTGTTTTCCATTGTAGCAAGCCTGGCAAAGATTCTTGTGGTTCCTATGATTTCACTATAATAAGAGTCATTTGCATGAGTTTATAATTCCAAGGATTCCTTGATCTTGATTTTTCATCTTATTAACCTTGGTTAATATTTTCTATCTAGCATCTGTGTTTTGCATATATCTGGTGCTGGGGGGGTTATAGATTTTGCAATCTCTTACTTGCAGGATCCATATATGAAATGAAATGAGGGACCTAAAACAAATACACCCTTGTTTAGTTTTTTATTTATTTTTCATGAAATTTAGAAGTTATGTTACTGGAATGATTAGAATTAAGAACATTTTTCATTATTTAATTTCTTATGGGATTTATTATCTTTATTTGTTGCTTTTGTTTTTAATGTTATATTGTGAGCATAGTTGAATATATTTAAGGAAATTTTATTATTTTAGTATACTAATTATATCCCTACCCACTTTCTAAAAATAACCTATAGCTGTTAGATGAATTGTTGTATTATAATATTCAAAATCTGGGAAATCCATAAAACACAGCTGTTGAGTCCCAAGTTCAAAATTTTGATCTATACACTATTTAGATAATCATGGAATAAAAATTGTTGTTACTGTGTTGCAGTTGAATTAGATACTTTTATGTTTAATTGAATTTATAATGCATCATCATGTTTTCTGTTTTTTTCATTAAGCTATTTTCTTGACAAGTTGTAATTTATCTGCTATTGGAGCATCCTTTTAAATGTAAAAATAAGGTAATTTTTAAATGGCCAGTCCTAACATAATTTTTTTTTCATAGAGAAAAATTGATTTTCCAGGGATGCATCATGGGAATTAGAACAGAATGCATATGATGATCTTCTTTTTACATATTCACAATGTGATGCTTCAGAATGCTTTTGTCCTCAAGGAAGAAAATATGAAAATAATAAGTAAGTGAAATAATGGTTACTCTGAATGGTGCTTAATCGTAAAATTATATTTTTTAGAATTCTATATTTCTCAAATCCATCTCATGCCTTTTACAGAATGTGCACATTATCATTACACAAATGAATAGAAATCTCTGTTAATGAATGGTATTAACTTAATGGTATTCAATGAATGCCACCTTTGCCTTAACATTAGGCTTGATGTTATGTCACAACCTAGTAATCTGCTTCATATAAGTCCAAGTAATGCTCTGACTGGACTGTTAATCCTGTTAACTGTTTAGGCTGTTCAACTAAACAGCTGTGTTTTACTTTTGTTTTTCATCTTACAAAGCGCCTATAGCTTGTCTGCTATGGATGTTTTGTAAGATGAAAGCAATAGTCTGTAGAAATCAGAAAACTCTGCTACTTCTGTGTGAGATTATCTAGCTCAGCTTTAGTTTAAAAGACCTTATAAAGATTTTTTACATCTGAAGTGCATTGTTATTTCCAGCTAAGCTATAGAGATTCCACTAAATGATATATTTTAAGAAAACTTTTCAGCCAAGTTTCATAACTATTTTCTATGCTTAGTTAGGGTAAGAATAGCTACCAAGCAAAGAGAAGAGAAAGTTGAATTTACAAAACAATGCAATAAACAAAAAATAGCTGGTGAGCTTAGTTTGAACCATCATTATTGCCCAATCAGACTGAAGCTTAAGAAAGAATGATTATATCATTGGGAAGGAGTTGGAATCAATAGTAATGTGGTGTATTTCATTAAACTACCTTACAAAATCTGAGAAGGTTATTTGAGGCAGTAATTTCTTTTGAAATGTGTTGTATGTGGAAAAGCATAATTCAACAGATTTTGTTAAATTATGCTTATGCTTATCAGAGCCCTGTAGCAAAAATTGTATTGGACAAGATTCAACCAAACTTGATGTAAGTATACTCTGGAACATGGGTTTTTTATTTATAGAAGATAAAAAAATAGTACAAAATTCTGCACTAGCAGCAAATGTCCACTGGTGGCAAAATTTTGTACTAAGCACGTGATTTGAGATTAATTGAACAATAATGGCTAGAAGAGACAGAACAAATCAATTTTCGTGTTCGTATAACTTACAGGTGTGGTTCAATGTCATTCTTTCAAATGCTCTGAGAACTGCATTCTGTAAATGACATTTTCTACAGTGGAATGCAATAGATCTGCATTGATTTGCCTATTCTGTCTTTATACTCTGTATTATTCTGTCTTTCAAGCTTGCTAAATCAGCAACATGTCCATCATACACCGCCTGTTTCAGATAGCTCCACAGCCAAAAGTCACAAGAGTTGAGATCAGGTAAATGAGTTGGCCATGCTGTGGCAAATGCATGAGTAATCACTCTGTGTTCTGTGAAGTGTTTTTGTAACATTCGCTGTACTGACAATCCAATGTTAGGTAGTGCTCCATCCTGCATGAATATGGTAGAGTCAAGTTATCTTCACTGCTGAACAATAAAGTTGCTCAGCATCTCTCTCAATACCTAATAGCAGAGATGGTACAAATCACTGATCCTGTCACGTGAAGTTCAAAAAAGTATGGATTGATAATAAACAATGCAGTGAAACCATACTAGTGCAATGGATGAAAGAATTTAAAGGAAGAAAAGTCATTAGTGCATGGGAGATGCTTAAAAAAAATTGTTGACAGCATTGACAGTTGTATACCTCGAGTGAAAAAGTTAAAGCAATTTGGAATGAAGACGATTAGCAGATAGGGTGAAGAAAGATTAGCAAAACAAGTGTTCTCTGCCAGGTTGGCAGCAAAACGACCCAGAGGAAGACCAAGATATAGGTGGATTGATACGGTACAAAGTGCCTTAGACGATAAAAATATAAGATCTGATAATGTTGGAGTCTTGACAACTAACAGACTGATTTGGAGGGAAATTGTAGATAGGAAATTAGTAATGATGTAATTTTTTTTCATGTAGTACTATCATATCCTGTACACCCCTTGAAGGTACATGGCAGGAATTTGATGATGATGACTTTTGGTGAATGTAAAGGGGTCTTGGGATGGAACACATGAGGGTTATTCACAGCCCAAATGTGGCAATTGTGAGATAAATTGTTTAGATAAAAATGTGCCTCATCACTCCACAGGATTTTCGATGACCATGCATCATCCACCTCCATTTGAGCTAAGAACATCAGGGCAAACTTCAGTCAAGGTTTTGCATCACCACGAAGCAAAGCTTGAGTATGGGTGATCTTGTAGGGAAAAAAACCTCAGCATTTGATACAGGATTTTTCACACAGTTGAATACAGCATATCCAGTTGCCTTGATATTGCCTGAGCACTGTTGGACCCTTGTGCATTATTCATTCCGTGTTCCACGACAGCAGTTGCAACTTCATCAGCTTTTTTTAGGAATAATCCATTTGCACCCTCATCTTGACCTTACTGCTAAAGATCTTCTATTTTAAAATTGTAAAATCATTTTTCTAAGATTTGTTATTGTCATTGATCCTTTTCTCCTATTCTTCTAACACCAAAATTCTCAATCACGTCATTAGCTTTACCACGTTGTTGATAGTAAAACTTGACTAGCAACACACGTTCCAGTAAGGCGAGATCCATAGCACTTCGATCTTATCAGAATGACGCAAATCTGTTTTGATCTTCTTTATATCCACCAACTTGTCAGGAGATTATGCAAATATCATGCACTTATAGTGCCAAATATATCCCCTGGTGGCATAATTTTGTGCTATTTTTATATTCCTTAAATTAAAAAACCCATGTTCCAGAGTGTACTTACACAAAGTTTCATTCAATTTCATCCAATACATTTTTCACTACAGGGCTCTGAACACCTCCACTTTAATTATGGCCACCTTGTTTATAAACTGATGTTAATGAAATCATTGTCAAAATGAATATCAGGTCGCAATGTCACATGTTGCATAACTTCTGTCCTTACCTGGTTCTGTATGTTTTAGATCTTTTCTATATGCTGACAACAGCTGGGTTTGAATAAGGCCCTGATTTTCATTGGACTGTGTTGAACATCTTGTCATTCTAGAAGCTGCTTTAAGCTTGCACATATACCTATGAAATTCAGTATACAGCATTTTTTTTATTTGTTCCAAAATTACCTGATATTTTTTATTAGTATGATATGCCAGGCCTGATTTGTGCTCCTTTCTCCCAGTGTCTTGATTGTCCAACATAACACATATTTGCAGAACATTTTCTGAACACCTAGCCTCTGGAGAGGTGAATGAAGTTGTTTGGATGACTAAGCATCAATGAGATTTTTTTCCATAGGTGTGAAGGCAATTTAGAGGTTTTTTACTGTTTTAATATACTCTATCTGTGTTTTTTGATGCATGGTAAAGTGACAGCACCTTTTATAGTCCATGTTTTGTTGTATGTTGGTGTGAATCTTGTACATGTAGAATGTGATCAACAGTTATAGATTTTAGTAGCCATTCTTTACAAACACTTCTCTTAGATAATCCATTTCTCTTATAGTGTAGCAGTTATATTGTAGTGTATTTATTAGAATTTTTTGAATTTTAATGTAAAATAAGGGTTTAAGACGAGGATGCACATTATTTCAACTCTTATTCATCATCTAGTCATGTAGCTTCTGTCTTGTTCATATACGGGGTGAACCAAAAGTTGCACACACCATAAAATAAATTTGAATTTTTCAATATTAGTGAGAAACTTTATAGAACTAAATTGCTACAAACCGTATCTTTAAAAGGTAAAAATAACATTATTAAAGCAAATGTTCAAAATGACTGTCTCATTCTTGAACTCAGGCATGATCTTTTTTCTTTTTTTTTTACCAAATTTGAGTAATTCCGACTGTTCTGATTGCTTCAGTGATGTTCATCAATTGTGTGAGGATTATTTTTATACACCTTACCTTTCAGGTAACCCCATAAGAAGAAATCTGGTGACCTTGTGGGCCAAAGTCCTTTAGAAATCAGTCTGTCATCAAAATACTCTTGCAAAAATTGCATTGTTTCATTTGATGTATGATGCAATGCTGCGAACCACACTACAATCCAATTTTCAGAGAATGCAAGGACATTTCATGAAAAACACGAGCAGTTTCTGATTATCAAATTCTATTATTTTGGCTATTGATGTATCCACGTAGGTGGAACCATGCTTCGTCATTGAATAAAACATTGTTCATCTCATGAACTCTATTTTCTTCAACAAATGATCGAAACCACCTACAGCACACAATACATTTTTTCTTATCCGGTGGCTTCAATTCTTCCTGAACTGAGTGAATGCAGTATGGACAAAACTCCAGTGGTTTAGTAGCTCTCCGAGTGCAGCGTTACAACAAACCTGTCTGTGCAGAGAGTTTTCTAAGACTCTTTTAAGGTGAATGTTGCAACACATTGTGTACCACAGTCGCAACTTGGCTTCATCTTTGATGTGCACAACTTTTGGATAACCATACATATGTATTCCTGATGATGACCTTGATATAGTTCTAAATGTTGAGTGTTATTTTCTTAATTGAAAGTGAAGTAATTGTGCTAACGTGTTTTTGTCTCCATAAATTCTACACAACGAATGCTGACCACCCAGTAACTTTGAAAGAAAGAATATATATTTTTAATAAAACATCTTGCCCACTCTGTTCCATATCTTAAACTCTTCTTCATCCAGGGGGGGGGGGTATCAGTACTTGATGTTTAGCATATCCACTCTCCAGGCAAAAGGTTGCTCTGCAATTCTCACATTCACAGAAATTCTTCTGTAATTCTTACATGGAAACTATCAGAATTCTACTCCAATCATCTGAAATTCAACCTGCTGATCAGGACTTCTCAATTAGCATAGCCACTGCAAAACTTCTATGCCTTCATGTTTGAACAGAAATGTTCAAATATGAAGGTATAGAAGTTTGAGGTTAAGAAAAATTGTGGAAGAGAAACCTGAAGAAAAACAAGTTCAAGTTGAATTCAGGCCAAATAGAGCTTATCAAGATCAGATTTTCGCTTTATGGCAAATAGTTGAGAAGTCTTATAGAGCTGGAAAAGGGATATGACATGGTGCCCATAAAAAAGCTTTACAAAACACTACAATTATGTGGAATAAATGGAATATTATACAGAAAAGTTATTTGATGTCAAATCAGAGGTAAGATATGGATACACGTTGATTGATTCTGCCAAAGAGGCATGTGGTGAAGTTGTCTGTAAGGATAAAAAAATCAGAACTCCCTGGTGGACACAGGAAGTTAAAGAGGCAGTGAAGGAAAAGAAGAAAGCATATCAAAAGTTCCTGTCAAATAAGTCAGCTTGTGCTCTTAGAGAATATAGAGACAAATGCAAGAATGCTAAACACTGTGTAAAACTAGCTAAACAAAAGTCATGGAGGACTTTGGCAAGTATATAGAAAATAAATATCAAGAAGGTGGCAAAATATTCTAGAGGTTGTTGAAGAAGCTTAGAAATGGAGGAAAGAGTGCTGTAAAAGGAGTTAGAGATGATAAAGGTGACATGAAAACGGGAGAAAAAGATATCCTTGAAATATGGAGTAATTACTTTGAAAAACTGCTAAATGAAACAAGCAGTGGTGACAGCACAGTGGTAAAAAACACTGACCAGGCATGCAGTCAGGAATACATATCCATACTTGAAGTAGAAAAAGCCATCAAAGGCTTGAAATGTGGAAAGGCAGCAGGAGTAGATGATATTCGACCAGAAATGCTGAAGTATGGTGGTATAAGAGTCTTACAGTGGCTGCACTGCATAGTTCAGAAAGCCTGGACAGACAGACGAATTCCCAATGATTGGAGTAGAGCTCCATAGTACCCATATATAAAAAGGGAAATAAAACTGAATGTGAGAATTACAGAGGTATTTCTCTACTGAGTGTTCTTGGCAAGATCTATGTAAGTATACTTTAGAAACGGTTGAGAAGAATTGTGGAAGAAAAGCTTGGTAAAGAACAAGCTGGATTCAGGCCAAATAGAGGCTGTCAGGATCAGATTTTAACTTTACGATAAATAGTCGAGAAATCATGGGAATATAACAGAGATCTGTTTAAGTTTTGTCAATTTGGAAAAGGCATATGACAAGGTGCCAAGAGAGAAGCTATTCAATACGCTACAGTTATATGGTGTCCATAGGGCATTATATCAAGCAATACTTAGTCTTTATTTAAGTTGTAAGTCAGCAGTTAGAATTGAAGGACGTACAGGAAGATGGTTTAATGTTAAATCTGGTGTGAGACAAGGATGTACATTATCCCCTCTGTTATTCGTCATCTATATGGATCACATTATGAAGGAAAGTGGTATTAAACATGATATCAAAATTGAAGATGTTAATGTCAGCTCTTTGCTTTATGCGGATGATGTTATACTTCTAAATAAATCCGCTACAAGTCTGCAAGATTCTCTGACTAAATTGAATCGCTGTTGTAATAGATATGGTATGAAGGTCAGCAATAAAAAGACAAAGACAATGAAAATAGGCAGAATCATTGAAAATGTCAACTGTGTTGTGAATGGAGAACCTGTGGAACAAGTGAAACATTTCAGCTACTTAGGCACGATTTTTACTGAAGATGGTAAATTAAATATAGAAATAGACAACGGAATCAGCAAAGCTGGTATGGTAGGAAGTTAATTGAATAAATTCATATGGAATAAGAGAGAAATTAGTCGGAAAACTAAATTAGCCGTATAGACAGTGTTCAAACCAGTTTTAACTTATGGATCCGAGAGCTGAGTCAGAAGTAAAACACTTGACCAAAGACTAGAGACCGCAGATATGAGAGTCCTGAGAAAGATTATAGATGTGAACAGATGGCATCAATGGCAATATCATATTAAAAACGAGGATATTAGGAAAGAACTTGACATTGTCAACATCCAGGAATGCATTAGCAGAGCTAATCTCAGGTGGTATGGTCACTTAAACAGAATGGGTGAAGAAAGATTAGCAAAACAAGTGTTCTCTGCCAGGTTGGCAGGAAAACAACCCTGAGGAAGACCGAGATATAGGTGGATGGATACGGTACAAAGTGCCTTAGACGATAGAAATATAAATATAATCTTAATTATGCAGTGCTGTTATAGTAGTTTGAATATCCCTTCAGGATGCATATCAGGAAATCGATGATGTTATTATTATTAATCTTGTTCCAGTTTACTGTCATCTAAATAAGGCTGAAAACTAGAATGAGATATTAATAGCCACTTTAAAATATACAACAAGGAAGAAATATATGTATAACCAGAGAACAGTTTCTCATCATTATTTATGATGTGGTCTCTGTCAACAAGCTTTGAGAACATTATGTTAAAAACTTTATTAAAATTGATATGTTTTGCTATAAGCAAATGACTCTGCTCAACAGTGATGCTTTAACATGATGAACAACATTGGTGCTGAAATGAGAGTGAATTTTAATTGGGCTAGATGTGGTAAAAGCTTATGATTTAATTTGTGTGTGTGTGTGTTTAAAAGATAACTAATATAAAGGGTTTTATAAGATACATGACAAAAAAATTTACCAATATATAACAGAAGAGCGATGAACGAGTGGAATGGGCTGCCAGAGGTGGTCATGATTGCTTTGTCAGCAAATGTTTTTAAGGAAAGATGTATTATGTGAATAATAGTCATTGTTTTCTTCCTAAGATAAGTCTTTAAGTTCCATAGAGGTTTCTGTATAATAATAAAACATTGTGATAATGTCCAGTACTCTTGGGCAAGATCTTTTGCTGGGGGTGAAAATATCTACCGATTGCAATAATTGGCCACCTTTTGAAAAACCACATACCTTAGTGCTTGGTCAGAAATATATTGGTAGAGTATTCAAAGAGGAATACTTTCCCAATAAGGACATTTAAAAAATAAACATATGATTTGGCCATCACTGGGATCATTCCCGTTACCAAGTAGTATATTTTTTCTACTGCAGATAATTATATATGAAATACAACTCCACCTTCACAGGCATTTTATTTACAGGTGCAGTTCTTGGAGACTTTTGCTTTGTCATTGTTGTGGTTCACAAGGATGCCATGTGGCTTGCATGCAGAAAACTGTTTCTAAAAATACATGGGAGTGCCTTCAGTGTAGCAGCATTACTCAGCAAAGTGAGTTGTTGTTTAAAATGCTTTATGAAAAACGATTTTTTTTTAACATATCTTAATTTTAGTTCTACATTTCACTTGAAAATGTGTTAAGATATATAAAAAAAAAAAAAGTACCAAAAATCATTTCATAAATCATAAGCCCCTCAATGTCTGCACTTGATTTTTCTGCATAGTTATGTACTTCTGTCAATAGTTTTTTTCCAGATTAGTTTTATTTATTAAGATTCATTGCGAGAAATTGATTTTGTTCTCTAAGCACTGCTGTGTTAATCTGCCTAGATATTAGTCTTTTCCTGCCATCAAATGCTTGTATTGATAATGGTTCCTTCCTCTCACATTCTATTTAAGCAATCATGCCAGCTTAAATTACCTTTGCTCACATATTCTTGGGTCAGATTCTGAAAAATGTCAAGTTCTTTTCTTCATTAGGTGTTTTGTAAAATGTGTAAATGTATAAAATTTATTTCATCTATTTGTGTGTGTGTAAGTCAATTCTGTACTTGGCTGAGTGGATTTTGTTCCAATTTTTGTTTCAGTTGGACAAGCACAAAGGGACAACATGTCTCAGGATATGTTCTAATAATGTCATTTTGGCTAATGGAATTTAATAAAATTTTAGATATGATATATATATATATACATAAGACTGTTAATACAGTTCAGTTCCTGTTTTTACCGATCTAAGTAGATCAGTTTTATTGGCAAAATGATTCGAATTAATATTAATACTTCTGTGTGGTTTGGATGAAATTCAAGGAAACTGTATTTTTAAAATCAGATTTGGATCATTTAGAATGCAGAAATATGTCTTCAGTGCATATGCCCAAAATTAGTTGATTGTCTTAAACACGACTTTAACTTTCATACACTTATTAGAGTTTTATGAAATCGTTACCATTTGATTGACTTTTTTTGAATAATATCAATTTGTGGCATCATTGAGTTTCACAAAAAAACATAGAATTGTTGATAATCAAAAATTCAACTCTGAATAGTTTCAACAGTATTTTAACAGTTAAGGAGACTTGCTACTGCAGTCTCTCTCTCTCTCTATATATATATATCCCACTGTCATGTAATTCATCATACCATGCCTTAAATGCATTCACCCTTTGTACATCTGGAGGAAAACCAAACTCACAGCCACTGGTTAATTCAGTGTTGTGATTAGGCCACTATCTAATCACAGCAGTGATTAGATAGTGGCCTAAAGTTTAAGAAAGAAAAATCTTGATATTTTTCTTCAAAATGGGGTTGAAGTTGGGAAACATGTTATGAGGAAGAGAAGCAGGTTCAATGTGTTTGCAGTTATACTGAAAAGGGATGTTGATCAGATGTTACTCTTCTTTTAACAGGCCCAACAGAAAGTGGAGGAATGATATTTGCCAGTTCACTGGAGCAGTGACCACGGAAGTACCTGTAGAAGAAACATAGAATTGAAAATTGCATCTGTGAGATAGGCTGAAGTGAGTTGTGAGGGAAGAGTCATCTATGAGTCAAATTGCTTTCCTCTGGATAGCATCAAGACATTTTTAAGGAGGTTTTAGTGTGTGTGAACTGTATTTTATGTATGGGTGGATTTGGGATTTATATAGGGTTAGTAGTTGGGTGGAATGCAAAATGGCTTCTTGAACAGGGAAAAAAAAAGCTTAGTTTTTTTAGAGGCTATGGAAATAGTTGATGTGGTGGTGTGTTTATGCCAAGAGAGGCTGGAGGTAAATGCCACTAAGGGAGGGAAGGGGGGGGGGTCATACTGCCTGGTGATTTGTGTGTTACTGAGTATAAAGGAAGGTGAGCTGAGATCCCTTTTCTGAGAGAAAAGGCAATACTGCATTTTGTGGCACTGAGAGTGACCAGATTAATATTGCTCCACTTCAGGATGGTATATGGAGATCGATGGTTGCAGATGATCTTGGGATGTCTGAGAAGTGCATGATTTGTCAAAAAATTATGAGTTTTGCATACTGTCTTTGCCAAAGCTGTGGATAGAATTAGTGATGATTGAGATTAGGTTGTTTATGTATAGGAGAACTGGAGCCTTGAGTCACTCCTTCATGGCAAAACTCTTAAGAGTGTCAACATGACATTTGGTGAACAACCCGAGAGAGAAAGCTGGCAATCATTACAGAAGATGTAGGTAGGCTGAAGCAAAGCAGTTTGCAAAGAAAGCAGATCTGGAAGCCAAACATGATCAAAAACCCTGAAAATCTCAATGGTGAGAGCTAGGCACATGCCATCTAAAGGTTTGGAGAAAGCAGAAATCAGTGGTTTCTGTATAGGCAAGCAACTGTCAGCATTGGGTACACGGTCAACTAGGCGATGGTCATTGGACTATGGACAACTGGACGATAGCCAAGTGGGTTCTGGACATCTGGGTGACAAAATAATATATCAAATATGCAATGCAAATAAAATTTTTATTTTGATCTTCTTCTCCCATAGTCCTAAATGAACCGTTGGGTCATTCATGGCTGGTAGGTGATACTCTTTGCTAGTCTCCTCCAGTCATCTCGGTCTCTTGTTCTTGATGTCAGTTGAGAAAGGGAGGAATTTTTCCATTTTTTGATGTTATCAGTCCATTTTAATCTAGGTCGGCCCCTAACCCTTGATCCCGGAACGATTCCTTCTAGGGTTTGCTTTGGAATGCCATTAGCCCTCTCCACATGTCCAAACCATTTCATCTGTCTTCTTCTGATGACTGTCAGAATATTTTCCCTTTTTCTCCCATCTATTGAGTCAATCAGTTTCAAACATTTTCATTGGTTTCGTGAGTGGTATAGGGATATTCTCAAAAGTCTTCTGTAAGTTTTCATTTCGAAAGACAGGAGTCTCCTCTCATCTTCCCTCAATAAAGTCCAGGCCTCACAACCATACAAGAGGATAGAATTCACCAAGGTGTCAATTAGTCTTAGTCTGGTTGTGATTGCTATTCTGTTATCTCCCTACAATGGTTTTAACTTCTGTAGGGCCACAGTTGCCTTAGCAATTTGGTATTTAATGTCGGTTTTTGAACGACCATCTTGACTCAACGTGCTTCCTAGATAAGTGAACTTCTTTACATTCTCAATTTGCTTATTGCCAATTTGTATCTTTAAGAATTCAATGTCTGATTTTGAGGTTATCATTGTTTTTGTTTTTTGTAGGTTTATGTATAATCCATATTTTTTTAATGCTCCGAAAACACAGCTGGTTATCTCTTGTAATTCTTCTTCACTTTCTGCCAGAAGGTCAATATCGTCAGCGAAACGTAAGTTATTTATTCTTAGTCTGCCAACTACTATTCCAGTGTCATATTCATAAAAAGCTTCATCTATGACATATTCCAGAAAACAATTAAAAAGAGGGGACAAGATGCATCCCTGTCTTACCCCCACCCCCCGTTCTGCCCGGAACGATTCACTGCTGTAATTTTTAATTTCAATTCTCATATCAGATGAGGAATAAAGAGATTTAATAATGCATGATTTTGTTGTCAATACCACAAATGGGAGATAATCCTTGCCGATGTCTGTTCCAATTTTGGCATTCCAATCACCCTGTACAATTAAAAGGTCCTTTCTATTGTACTTAATGCAATTATGGTCAACTTAATGTAGCAACAATCACTCTGGTGATTGTTACATTAAGTTGACCATAAAACTCCTCTACTTCAGAGTCCTCCTGATCTGTGGTTGGGGCATAGACCTGTATGATGGTGATATTGAGTGGTTTTCCTCTCAGGCGGACTAGAGCAATTCTGCTATTAATAGGGTTGAATTCCATGACAGAATTTTGTGATGATTTGTGTATCAAAAACCCGACACCTTCCTTTCCACTGCAGTCACATCCAGAGTAAAAAAGCAAATGTCCTTCATCTGTTGTTAGCTCTCCGGTTTTGGACCATCGAATTTCACAAAGTCCCATAACAGTCAATTTATATCTTTTTATTTCGTGTTGTAGTAATTTGAGTTGACCTGATTGTAGTAGAGTCCTAATATTCCAAGTTCCGGTCATTAAATGGTTGCAGAGTCTGAATCTGGATCCAGTTTTTCCATTATTTTTGTCAGTGATAGTGGAAGCGCCAGTCGCTAACTTTGAATTGCCACTCCTGGAGCTGCTGCCAAATGGAAACGCGGACCTTGTTGAACCGGGCGACGTCCGAGCCGGCATGGTGTGCTGTGTTAAATCCTTCACCATGAATGTCTAATGGGCAGTAAATTAAGACAGATGGTGCCAATCTCTTCTTCTGTCTTCGCCTGCTAGCATTTAGCTGGGCATAGTGGGATGGCCTGCACGCCTTGGGAGGCCCTACCAGGAGTAATGATACTCCCGATGTGCTTCGCCCATCCCGCCCAGGGCCCACCCCGCTGACACGGTGAGGCAGCATAGCATGACTTGGGGGGGGGGGGGTTGATCTACTACCCGGTAAATTTAAATAATATTTTTGAGAAACAAGTTAAAAGAACGGTCTAAACATAAAATTTGAAAAATCTTGCTTATAATTAAGTTTATTTTTATTGTGTAGAATTACAAAATTGTATAGAAGTTATATTGAAATTTCCCATGCAAAAAATGAGTCAGCTAGTTAATAAATATTTTCGTTTATATCATATATCAAAATTTGTAGGATATTTAAGAAAGAGATGGTTAAAAAAAGTGGTCTGAAAATGATTTAAAAATGGAAAGGTATAATTGAACAGTATTAAAATGAAGAAAAAATAGTTTTTTAATTAATTTATTAATATTTTGTAATTAACAAACATATTTACACATGTTACATATATACATTAAAAAAAGTATATGAAATTCAAAACAAAATTTTTAATTTAAATTTTATTAAAAGACCATCATCATCATCATCATCATCAAATTCCTGCCATGTACCCTCAAGGGGTGTACAGGATATGACAGTACTACATGAAAAAATTACATCATTACTAACTTCCTATCTACAATTTTCCTCCAAATCAGTCTGTTACTTGTCAAGACGCCAACATTATCAGATCTTATATTTCTATCGTCTAAGGCACTTTGTACCGTATCAATCCACCTATATCTTGGTCTTCCTCTGGGTCGTTTTCCTGCCAACCTGGCAGAGAACACTTGTTTTGCTAATCTTTCCTCTCCCATTCTATTTAAGTGACCATACCATCTGAGATTAGCTCTGCTAACGCATTCCTGGATGCTGACAATGTCAAGTTCTTTCCTAATATCCTCATTTTTAATATGATATTGCCATTGATGCCATCTGTTCACGCTTCTAATCTTTCTCAGGACTCTCATATCTGCGGTCTCTAGTCTTTGGTCAAGTGTTTTACTTCTGACCCAGCTCTCAGATCCATAAGTTAAAATTGGTTTGAACACAGTCTTGTATACAGCTAATTTAGTGTTCTGACTAATTTCTTTCTTATTCCATATGAATTTATTCAATTGACTTCCCACGATACCAGCTTTGCTGATTCTGTTGTCTATTTCTATATTTAGTTTACCATCTTCAGTAAAAATTGTGCCTAAGTAGCTGAAATGTTTTACTTGTTCCACAGGTTCTCCATTCACAACACAGTTGACATTTTCAATGATTCTGCCTATTTTCATTGTCTTTGTCTTTTTATTGCTGACCTTCATACCATATCTATTACAACAGCTATTCAATTTAGTCAGAGAATCTTGCAGACTTGTAGCGGATTTATTTAGAAGTATAACATCATCCGCATAAAGCAAAGAGCTGACATTAACATCTCCAATTTTGATATCAGGTTTAATACCACATTCCTTCATAATGTGATCCATATAGATAATGAATAACAGAGGGGATAATGTACATCCTTGTCTCACACCAGATTTAACATTAAACCATCTTCCTGTACTTCCTTCAATTCTAACTGCTGACTCACAACTCAAATAAAGACTAAGTATTGCTTGATATAATGCCCCATTGACACCATATAACTGCAGCGTATTGAATAGATTCTCTCTTGGTACCTTGTCATATGCCTTTTCCAAATCGACAAAACTTAAATAGAGATCTTTGTTATATTCCCATGCTTTCTCGACTATTTGTCGTAAAGTGAAGATCTGATCCTGACAGCCTCTATTTGGTCTGAATCCAGCTTGTTCTTCACCAAGCTTTTCTTCCACAATTCTTCTCAACCGTTTCTCAAGTATACTTGCATAGATCTTGCCAGGAACACTCAGTAGGGAAATACCTCTGTAATTTTCACATTCAGTTTTATTTCCCTTTTTATATATGGGTACTATGAGAGCTCTACTCCAATCATCGGGAATTCGTCCCTCTGTCCAGGCTTTCTGAACTATGCAGTGCAACCACTGTAAGACTCTTATACCACCATACTTCAGCATTTCTGGTCGAATATCATCTACTCCTGCTGCCTTTCCACATTTCAAGCCTTTGATGGCTTTTTCTACTTCAAGTATAGATATGTATTCCTGACTGCATGCCTGGTCAGTGTTTTTTATCACTGTGCTGTCATCACTGCTTGTTTCATTTAGCAGTTTTTCAAAGTAATTACTCCATACTTCAAGGATATCTTTTTCTCCTGTTTTCATTTCACCTTTATCATCTCTAATTCCTTTTACAGCACTCTTTCCTCCATTCCTAAGCTTCTTCAACAACCTCCAGAATATTTTGCCACCTTCTTGATATTTATTTTCTATATTCTTGCCAAAGTCCTCCCATGACTTTTGTTTAGCTAGTTTTACACACTGTTTAGCTTTCTTACATTTGTCTCTGTATTCTGTAAGAGTAAAAGCTGACTTATTTGCCAGGAACTTTTGATATGCTTTCTTCTTTTCCTTCACTGCCTCTTTAACTTCCTGTGTCCACCAGGGAGTTCTGATTTTTTTATCTTTGCACACAACCTCACCACATGCCTCTCTGGCAGAATCAATCAATGTTTCCTTCAGAGTTTGCCACTGAATCTCCAAGGTTTGATTCCTGTTCTCAAATTCTTTCATTTTCTTTTCAATAATATTTCTGTATTTTAGTCTACAGTTTACATCTGAGAGCTGCTCAACTTTTATTCGCTTTAAAACTTTCTTACATGTTATTCTTTTCAATATGAAATTCAATTTTATCCTGCTCAAGACTAAATAGTGATCACTTCCAATTTCAAATCCTCTGTACACTCTGGTGTCCTGCACCAGGGAGAAAACATCACTATCAACAATAACATAGTCAATGAGACTTTTCTTATTCCTAGCCTCTTCTCTCCATGTGAATTTGTGCACATTTTTATGTTGGAACATGGTGTTAGTAATAACCAGTCCATGTCCTGAGCAGAAACCCAACAGATATTTGCCATTATTATTAGCTTTGCTCTTTTCTCCAAATTTTCCCAAAATATTTTTGTATGTCTCACAATCATTTCCTACTCTACTATTTAGATCCCCAACAAGGACCAACTTTTCCTTTTTCATTGTGTCAGTTGCTTTTTCTAAAGCCTCAAAAAATTCCTCCACTTCTACCTTAGTAGAACCTTCTGTGGGACCATAGGCACAAATAAGTCTCATTGTCCAGTTCCCCATTCTCATATTTGCCCACATTACTCTACTTGAGACTGACTGCCATTCAAGAAGATTAGCCTCGTATTTTGTGTTGAATACTATGGCTACTCCTTCTTTTCCTTGATTGTTATTGCCTGAATATAACATTTTGTATTTATTGCTCAGAAAGATCTCACCAGTTTTGGTCTTTTTTGTTTCAGTCACCCCTATTATGTCGATCTGGTACTTATCTAATTCCTCAGCTAGCTCCATTTCTTTGCCATTCAGGCTTCTTACGTTGATAGTACCGATCTTTAACTCTGGTGATGTTGAGTTGGGGTTTGTTTTCAGATTTGTTCCAGTAGCTGACTTTTCGCTGTTCGCCCTGGTTCCCTGGCGAAAACAACGGGGGCCTTGTTTAACAGGGCGACGCCCCAGCCGGCATGAAATTTTGTCATGTTGTACCATCATTTTTTATTTTGGTTTAACCAATAAGAATACAATTTGGTCGGCTAAATCCCAAATTGCCAGCCCATCCTCGTTCGTTCAGTATCAAAGTAGATACCCAACAGGGTGCACCACGAGAAGGTGAGGATTGGACATTAGGTCAGAAGCCCTGGTCGGTTCTCCGCATTCCTTTAAAGGCTATGTGGAGGTCTCCTCTCAGTTATACAGCTTTGACCCTTAAGCACCCCCTATTAAAAGACCATACGATTTAATGATAAAAAATACATAGAAATAAAAAATTCTATGCCTTACATCGAGAATGACTACAGACACAGAACTTTCAAAGAAGCAGCTGTGGTGCTACGCACAGGCAATAATTTAAATAGAAATCAAGGTGCTATTCTTAAAGACGTGGAAAAATCTCATCAATTCTCTCAATTTAACAGAACTACAATATGCGAAAAACTACACAACACGTGGTCATGTACCAGATTCTGACTGAAGCATTTGAACGCATGCTCGCCATCAAACACTAATTATCAAATGTAACGGCCTAGCAGTTACTAAAGTGTATGTTTTTCATGTAACTTGATGCATTTGTTTTCACACCAGTATAGCCTTGAAAATGCTAGACAGTGGCTAGTGAAACTTGTTGGCTCTTTGTATTTTTTATCATTAAATTGTATGGTCTTTTAGCAATAAAAGTTCTTAATTTTAATACATTAGACCAAATATGAACAATTTAAGTTCATTAAATTTATTAATTCATGTTATAGTTAAATGAAATACCATGTAAATATTCTCTTATATTTTCCCTATTGTTTGCTTTCGAAGAACTGGTTTTAAATAAGAATTTGTTTTTGAAGAACTTAACATGAATCTAAAATAAGTGTATGAGAGTGAATCATTTTCAAAAATGAGTTAGAAGTATTTCTAAGCTTCATTGCGTTCTTTGGGAATTTATCTTTTGTGCTGTTATTTAGTTCAATAAGCATTCGTAAGATATTTTGACTTTCATTAAACAATCAAGACTAGTTTTTTATTACATTGTTTCCAATATTTGTGTCAATGTTACATTTACAACTTGCAAAGAGCAACTGTAAGTAAATAAAAAAGTATGTATTTAAAATTTATAATCTTAATCATATGCTATTGTTTTTTAAGCACTTGGCATATTTATATGTAACATCTAAATTAATTTAAATAAATTTTAAACTCTTGATTATCTGTTAAATGAAACAAATTGCTAAGTACAATTATTATTATGAAACTTTTATTTGTGTCTCAACAAGTGAAAAATAGTACTGAAAAAATTCTTAATTATATCAATAGTGAAAACTTTTTTTTATTTTTATATGTATATTTCTTGCTTCTATTCTTCAGAAATGGATAATTCAAGAATATTAAGTCAAAGAGACAAGGAAAAATATGCTTGGAATGGGTATCTTTATGATAAAGACGAGATTAATAAGAAAGGTTCGATTCAATTTTGGCAACGTGAAAGTAAAAACAAAGGATGCAAAGGTAGAATCTGGACAAGTGTCAGTGATAGATCATTAATTTCTGAAAAACAGGAACACACTTGTAGCAGTTCTGGAAATGCTACAAGTGTTTATATGATACGTGAAATGTGGCCATTACTTGATCCCAAAAATATAAATGTCAATTATGAAATTGCCATTCATCAAGCTTTACGTATAGTATTTTCTCAAGCTAACATAAATGGTTGCTTTTTTGATTCGTGCAAAATCTTAAGCATTTAGCTTCATGCAATCTTTTAACCAGATACAATTCTGATGTGCAATTCTTTTTAAATTCAAAAGTGATAACTTCACTTGCTTTCGTTCCAGAATGAGATATTATTTATGTTATTTCTAAACTTGAGAATCATTTATCCAGTGAATTAGAACCCAATTAAATTGTAATATATATTGATTTTTAATTGACCATGATTGATAAACATCTAATACCGACAAGTTTCGCAGACTGGGGTGTCTGGCTTCTTCAGGGCTTATAAGGTAAGAGAAAAAACTCAGCGTGGCTAGTACGGAGAAAATGGAGTAACACTATCGTATAAATTAAACATTAAAACAAAACTTCTTGTAGAAAGGCTTATACGTTGGTAACACATGACTATTAAATTATTTAAGGAATTTGCAACGTACACTTGGAATATTAATTAAAAGAAACTTTTTAAAATTAAAAGAAATTAAAACAGAACGTGTAACATTACACATGGAGCGTGTTGTGTTAGTCACTGTTATAAGAGCATGTTCTGTAGTTTTGAGCAAAATTAAATTCTGGCAGGCTGAGTGATCTCATTAAGGTTTTCCATATGTCAGCTATTATCATTCCCTGGTTTCTGTTAAGATTTTCTCCAGAACGGAGGACTACAATGGCTTCTTTGAAATTTCTACGACGGAAACCTTCTAGATAACGCGTGGAGCTGCTATCCAAATCAATGGTATGGTTCATAATCGCAAAATGATGGGCTGGACCTGAGTTGTCTATTGTTATTAACATCTCCTATATGTTCTTTTTTTTGGTTTTTTGAGACTTCTCGATGTCTGTCCTATATAGTTTAGACCACAACCACATGCGTGTAATGTTACGCATTCTGTTTTAATGTTTAATTTATACAATAGTGTTACTCCATTTTCTCTGTACTAGCCACTCAGCCCAGTCGGCGAAACTTGCTGGTATTAGATGTTTGTAAATCATGGTCAATTAAAGATCAATATATGTTACAATTTAATTATATGTTTCCATGTATAGAGGCTTAAGTGCTGTGAAGACATAATGTTGGAGGTTTAATGGATTTTTTACAACACTCAGAAAGGATTAAAAAGAATTTAATACTTCCTATACATCCGAAAAAATAGCCAAGATTCTAAAAAAGTACAACCTACACACAGCATATAAGCCCCACCGCAAACTTGCTACCCTTATCCGTTCTACGAAAGATCAGCTCCCTCCTCTCTCTCTGCCTGGAGTTTACAAAGTACCCTGTTCCTGTAAACTGGCGTACTTTGGACAGACAGGCAGATCAGCATCCATCCGCCTAGAGGAACACAAGTCTTACATCCGTAAACACAACTATGGTCATTCAGGCTTGGCTGACCATGTCTTGGACACCACCCACAGAATATCATGGAAGAAAACCACCATGCTCCATCACAGCAAATTCAAGAAAGAGAGACTATTCTTGGAAGCAGCAGCAGCCAAATCTTAATAAATACAGTTGCATTAAGCTTCCAAAAATTTGGGAAACGCTCATCACCAGAGATCCTACTTTATATTCCAGGCCACCTACAACCGCCCTTAGAGGCTTCTCCACCTAGATAGAACTTTAGTGTCACCCATGTGGTTGAGCTTAGTATTGTATGATATTTGTGTTATGTTACATTAGTTATTTTTGTAATCCCCGTAGATGTCCTAGTGACTAGGACGAAATATAGGAAGTATTAAATTCTTTTTAATCCTTTCTGAGTGTTGTAAAAAATCCATTCAACCTCCAACATTATAATTATATGTTTGAATGACCAAATATAATCTAAACAATGAATTTGAACCAATTTTAGAATGGTTTACGAACACATACATAGGTTATCTAAGGAATAATAGAACCAGGGCTCTACCAATTTTTCCCTCCAATGTTTGGTCTGTGTAACAAAGAACAATAAATGGAATCAATAAGACAAATAATTTTGTGGAAACCTCATCATCATCATCAAATTCCTGCCATGTACCCTCAAGGGGTGTACAGGATATGACAGTACTACATGAAAAATTTACATCATTACTAACTTCCTATCTACAATTTTCCTCCAAATCAGTCTGTTACTTGTCAAGACTCCAGCATTATCAGATCTTATATTTCTATCGTCTAACGCACTTTGTACCGTATCAATCCACCTATATCTTGGTCTTCCTTTGGGTCGTTTTCCTGCCAACCTGGCAGAGAACACTTGTTTTGCTAATCTTTCCTCTCCCATTCTATTTAAGTGACCATACCACCTGAGATTAGCTCTGCTAATGCATTCCTGGATGCTGACAATGTCAAGTTCTTTCCTAATATCCTCATTTTTAATATGATATTGCCATTGATGCCATCTGTTCACGCCTCTAATCTTTCTCAGGACTCTCATATCTGCGGTCTCTAGTCTTTGGTGAAGTGTTTTACTTCTGACCCAGCTCTCAGATCCATAAGTTAAAACTGGTTTGAACACTGTCTTGTATACAGCTAATTTAGTGTTCCGACTAATTTCTCTCTTATTCCATATGAATTTATTCAATTGACTTCCCACCATACCAGCTTTGCTGATTCTGTTGTCTTTTTCTATATTTAGTTTACCATCTTCAGTAAAAATTGTGCCTAAGTAGCTGAAATGTTTTACTTGTTCCACAGGTTCGCCATTCACAACACAGTTGACATTTTCAATGATTCTGCCTATTTTCATTGTCTTTGTCTTTTTATTGCTGACCTTCATACCATATCTATTACAACAGCTATTCAATTTAGTCAGAGAATCTTGCAGACTTTTAGCGGATTTATTTAGAAGTATAACATCATCCGCATAAAGCAAAGAGCTGACATTAACATCTCCAATTTTGATATCAGGTTTAACACCACCTTCCTTCATAATTTGATCCATATAGATAATGAATAACAGAGGGGATAATGTACATCCTTGTCTCACACCAGATTTAATATTAAACCATCTTTCTGTACTTCAATTCTAACTGCTGACGTACAACTCAAATAAAGACTAAGTATTGCTTGATATAATGCCCCATTGACACCATATAACTGCAGCGTATTGAATAGCTTCTCTCTTGGCACCTTGTCATATGCCTTTTCCAAATCAACAAAACTTAAATACAGATCTTTGTTATATTCCCATGCTTTCTCGACTATTTGTCGTAAAGTTAAGATCTGATCCTGACAGCCTCTATTTGGCCTGAATCCAGCTTGTTCTTCACCAAGCTTTTCTTCCACAATTCTTCTCAACCGTTTCTCAAGTATACTTGCATAGATCTTGCCAGGAACACTCAGTAGGGAAATACCTCTGTAATTCTCACATTCAGTTTTATTTCCCTTTTTAAACATGGGTACTATGAGAGCTCTTCTCCAATCATCGGGAATTCGTCCCTCAGTCCAGGCTTTCTGAACTATGCAGTGCAGCCACTGTAAGACTTTTATACCACCATACTTCAGCATTTCTGGTCGAATATTTTCTACTTCAAGTATGGATATGCATTCCTGACTGCATGCCTGGTCAGTGTTTTTTATCACTGTGCTGTCATCACTGCTTGTTTCATTTAGCTGTTTTTCAAAGTAATTACTCCATACTTCAAGGATATCTTTTTCTCCTGTTTTCATGTCACCTTTATCATCTCTAACTCCTTTTACAGCACTCTTTCCTCCATTCCTAAGCTTCTTCAACAACCTCCAGAATATTTTGCTACCTTCTTGATATTTATTTTCTATATTCTTGCCAAAGTCCTCCCATGACTTTTGTTTAGCTAGTTTTACACACTGTTTAGCTTTCTTACATTTGTCTCTGTATTCTGTAAGAGTAAAAGCTGACTTATTTGCCAGGAACTTTTGATATGCTTTCTTCTTTTCCTTCACTGCCTCTTTAACTTCCTGTGTCCACCAGGGAGTTCTGATTTTTTTATCCTTGCACACAACCTCACCACATGACTCTCTGGCAGAATCAATCAATGTTTTCTTCAGAGTTTGCCACTGAATCTCCAAGGTTTGATTCCTGTTCTCAAACTCTTTCATTTTCTTTTCAATAATCTTTCTGTATTTTAGTCTGCAGTTCACATCTGAGAGCTGCTCAACTTTTATTCGCTTTAAAACTTTCTTACATGTTATTCTTTTCAATATGAAATTCAATTTTATCCTGCTCAAGACTAAATAGTGATCGCTTCCAATTTCAAATCCTCTGTACACTCTGGTGTCCTGCACCAGGGAGAAAACATCACTATCAACAATAACATAGTCAATGAGACTTTTCTTATTCCTAGCCTCTTCTCTCCATGTGAATTTGTGCACATTTTTATGTTGGAACATGGTGTTAGTAATAACCAGTCCATGTCCTGAGCAGAAATCCAACAGATATTTGCCATTATTATTAGCTTTGCCCTTTTCTCCAAATTTTCCTAAAATATTTCTGTATGTCTCACAATCATTTCCTACTCTGCTATTTAGATGGCCAACAAGGACCAACTTTTCCTTTTTCATTGTGTCAGTTGCTTTTTCTAAAGCGTCAAAAAATTCTTCCACTTCTACCTTAGTAGAACCTTCTGTGGGACCATAGGCACAAATAAGTCTCATTGTCCAGTTCCCCATTCTCATATTTGCCCACATTACTCTACTTGAGACTGACTGCCATTCAAGAAGATTAGCCTTGTATTTTGTGTTGAATACTATGGCTACTCCTTCTTTTCCTTGATTGTCATTGCCTGAATATAACATTTTGTATTTATTGCTCAGAAAGATCTCACCAGTTTTGGTCTTTTTTTGTTTCAGTCACCCCTATTATGTCGATCTGGTACTTATCTAATTCCTCAGCTAGCTCCATTCTTTGCCATTCAGGCTTCTTGTGTTGATAGTACCGATCTTTAACTCTGGTGATGTTGAGTTGGGGTTTGTTTTCAGATTTGTTCCAGTAGCTGACTTTTCGCTGTTCGCCCTGGTTCCCTGGCAAAAACAACGGGGGCCTTGTTTAACCGGGCGACGCCCCAGCTGGCATGAAATTTTGTCATGTTGTACCATCATTTTTTATTTTGGTTTAACCAATAAGAATACAATTTGGTCGGCTAAATCCCAAATTGCCAGCCCATCCTCGTTCGTTCGGTATCAAAGTAGATACCCAACAGGGTGCACCACGAGAAGGTGAGGATTGGACATTTAGGTCAGAAACCCTGGTCGGTTCTCCGCATTCCTTTAAAGGCTATGTGGAGGTCTCCTCTCATTGAAAATCTGTCTCCTGTCATTGAAAATTATAATTGAGCTTTGGGCAGTAGCACAAGTCATCCAAATTTATGACTTTTTATAAATGGACTACGAAAATTCAAAAAACATCATCATCAAATTCCTGACATGTACCCTCAAGGGGTGTACAGGATATGATAGTACATCATGAAAAATTTCCCTCATTACTAACTTTTTATTTACAATTTTCCTCCAAATCAGTCGGTTACTTGTAAAGACTCCAACATCATTATCAGATCTTATATTTCTATCGTCTAAGGCACTCTGTACCTTATCAATCCACCTATATCTTGGTCTTCCTCTGGGTCGTTTTCCTGCCAACCTGGAAGAGAACACTTGTTTTGCCAATCTTTCCTCGCCCATTCTGTTCAAGTGACCATACCATCTGAGATTAGCTCTGCTAATGCATTCCTGGATGCTGACCATGTGAAGTTCTTTCCTAATATTCTCGTTTTTAATATGATATGGCCATTGATGCCATCTGTTCACCTGTAATCTTTCTCAGGACTCTCATATCTGCAGTCTCTAGTCTTTGGTCAAGTGTTTTACTTCTGACCCAACTCTCAGATCCATAAGTTAAAACTGGTATGAACACTGTCTTGTATACAGCTAATTTAGTGTTCTGACTAATTTCTCTCTTATTTCATATGAATTTATTCAATTGACATCCTACCATACCAGCTTTGCTGATTCTGTTGTCTACTTCCATATTTAATTTGCCATCTTCATTAAAAATCATGCCTAAGTAGCTGAAATGTTTTACTTGTTCCACAGATTCCCCATTCAAAACACAGTTGACATTTTCAATGATTCTACCTATTTTCATTGTCTTTGTCTTTTTATTGATGACCTTCATACCATATCTATTAGAACAGTTATTCAATTTAGTCAGGGAATCTTGCAAACTTGTAGCAGATTTATTTATAACAATATAGAAGTATAACATCGTCTGCATAATGCAAACAGCTGGCATTAACATCTCCAATTTTGATATCATGTTTAATACCACTTTCCTTCATAATGTGATCCATATAGATACTGAATAACAGAGGGGAAAATGTACATCTTTGTCTCACACCAGATTTAACATTAAACCATCTTCCTGTACATCTTTCAATTCTAACTGCTGACTTACAACTCAAATAAAGACTAAGTATTGCTTGATATAATGTCCCATTGACATCATATAACTGTAGTCTATTGAATAGCTTCTCTCTTGGCACCTTGTCGTATGCCTTTTCCAGATCAACAAAACTTAAATACAGATCTTTGTTATATTCCCATGCTTTCTCAACTAATTGTCGTAAAGTGATTATTTGATCCTGACAGCCTCTATTTGGCCTGAATCCAGCTTGTTCTTCACCAAGCTTTTCTTCCACAATTCTTCTCAACCGTTTCTCAAGTATACTTGCATATATCTTACCCATATCTTAGTAGGGAAATACCTCTGTAATTCTCACATTCAGTTTTATTTCCCTTTTTATATATGGGTACTATTAGAGCTCTACTTCAATCATCAGGAATTTGTCCCTCTATCCAGGCTTTCTGAACTATGCAGTGCAGTCACTGTAAGACTTTTATACCACCATACTTCAGCATATATGGTCGAATATCATCTACTCCTGCTGCCTTTCCACATTTTAAGCTTTTGATGGCTTTTTCTGCTTCAAGTATGGATATGTATTCCTGACTGTATGCATGTTGAGTGTTTTTTACCACTGTGATATCACAGCTTGTTTCATTTAGCAATTTTTCGAAGTAATTACTCCATACTTCAAGGATATCTTTTTCTCACGTTTTCATGTCACCTTTATCATCTCTAACCTCCTTTTATAGAACTCTTTCCTCCATTTCTAAGCTTCTTCAACAACCTCCAAGAATATCTTACCACCTTCTTGATATTTATTTTTACACAGTGTTTAGCTTTCTTAAATTTGTCTCTGTATTCTCTAAGAGCACAAGCTGACTTATTTGCCAGGAACTTTTGATATGCTTTCTTCTTTTCCTTCGCTGCCTCTTTAACTTTAAAAAAAGTTAAATTTTAACTATGTACACCATGGAGTTCTGATTTTTCTATCCTTACAGACTACTTCACCACATGCCTCTCTGGCTGAATCAATCAGGGTTTTCTTCAAGGCTTGCCACTGAATCTCCAAGGTTTGGTTCCTGTTCTCAAACTCTTTCATTTTTTCTTCAATAATCTTTATGTATTTTAGTCTACAGTTCACATCTGAGAGCTGCTCAACTTTTATTCGCTTTAAAACTTTCTTACATATCATTCTTTTCAATATGAAATTCAATTTTATCCTGCTCAAGACTAAATAGTGATCACTTCCAATTTCAAATCCTCTGTTCACTCTGGTGTCCTGCACCAGGGAGAAAATATCACAATCAACAATAACATAGTCAATGAGACTCTTCTTATTCCTTGCCTCTTCTCTCCATGTGAATTTATGCACATTTTTATGTTGGAACATGGTGTTAGTAATAACCAGTCCATGTCCTGAGCAGAAATCCGACAGGTATTTGCCATTATTATTAGCTTTGCTCTTTTCTCCAAATTTTCCCAAAATTTTTTTGTATGTCTGACAATCATTTCCTACTCTGCTATTTAGATCCCCAACAAGGACCAACTTTTCCTTTTTCATGTGTCAGTAGCTTTCTCTAGAGCCTCAAAAAATTCCTCCACTTCTACCATTGGAGAACTTTCTGTGGGACCATAGGCACAAATAAATCGCATTGTCCAGTTCCCCATTCTGATATTTGCCCACATCACTGTACTTAACACTGCCTGCCATTCAAGAAGATTAGCCTCGTATTTTGAGTTGAATATTATGGCTACAACTTCTTTTCCTTGATTGTCATTGCCTGAATATAACATTTTGTATTTATTGCACAGAAAGATCTCACCAGTTTTTTTTATCTGGTACTTATCTAATTCCTCAGCTAGCTCCATTTCTTTGCCATTCAGGCTTCTTATGTTGATAGTACCGATCTTTAACTCTGGTGATATTTAGTTGGGATGTGCTTTAAGATTTGTTCCAGTAGCTGACTTTTTGCTGTTGACCCTAGTTCCCTGGTAAAAACAACGGGAGCCTTGTTTAACCGGGCTACGCCCAAGCCGGCATGAAATATTTGCCATGTTGTACCATCATTTTGTATATTGGTTTAAGCCAATGAGAATACAATTTGGCCGGCTAAATCCCAAATTGCCATTCCATCCTCGTTCGTTCAGTATCCAGGTAGATACCCAACAGGATGCACCATGAGAAGGTGAGGATTGGACATTAGGTCAGAAGCCCTGGTCGGTTCTTCGCATGCCTTTAAAGGCTATGTGGAGGTGTCCTCTCAGTTATACAGCTTTGACCCTTAAGCAACTCGCAGTAGTAGGTTTTCAACATCAGCACTGATGTTACAATGAAGCTTACCAAAGAATTTTAAGAAAAGTTAAATGGAGAAAATATAATGGAATATTTACATATACGTGGTATTACATGTAACTATAATATGAATTAATAAATTTAAAATAAAAATTTTGTTTTGAATTTCATATACTTTTTTGTTTTAATGTATATATGTAACGTGTAAATGTTTGTTAATTACAAAATAATATTAATAAATGAATTAAAAACTGTATTTTTTTCTTTATTTTAATATTGTTCAATTATTCCGTTTCATTTTTAAATAATTTTCGGACCTCTTTTTTTTAACCATCTTAAATGATTCTACAAATTTTGATATATGATATAATTCTTTGAAAAAAAAAAATTTAGTTTATTGAAAATTAGAATACTGGATGCAAATTCATACAGGTCTGGATTAGTTTTTTTTTTTTTTTTTTTTTCAGTTATGTGGAAATAACTTATAGTTCATACCTCATAAGTTTTAACCATATTTATATATATTTTACCAATATTAACAAAAAAAAAAAAAATCTGCCGTTTCGTATGCCTGGTAAACATGCAAAAATTTTTAAGTTTCTGTCGCCCAGTTGACCATTGCCCAATTGTCGCACACTGCCAGTATCGATCCTCTTCAGTTTCCTGTGCATAGCTCAGTGATATATGTGTCAGGAACAGCCTTCATTAAATGCTTTGGTCAGTTGCTGCATACTGAAAGTTCTGTTTGTCTGTACAAGCCTTCGAAATGGAAGACACAGATCTTGTTCCTGACAGGCGTTACGCTTCTAAGACAAGTAAAGTGAATTCTTTTTTCAAGCTTAAACACCCAGGATATCTCACCTTTTGAGAAACCAGTCAGTTCTGCTGTTTTCAAAATCATGGCTCCAGCCAGACATTCACCCACAATAAGCCTTTTATGAATTCTGAAGGAACCTTTTCTTTTCCAATTGTAATCAACACTATTGACAATTACTGACTACCAGCATTCTTAAATAGTTGCCAAGAATACATGGTGATGCACATGAACCAAATATTTTGCATATACACTGATCAGGTATTGAATGTGTTCATATTAAATTTTAAACTCCGCATCCCTGTCCACTCTTCCAATTAAAGGTAATTTTAAATATTATTTATCAGCTAGATGGGATTTTGAGTTAGGGGGCGTTCACTCATCATCCCACATCCTAAACCTAAAGGTGTTCAGTTGGAGATGCATATGAAGCATGACATGGCCATGCATCTAGCCAACTATGACCTCTATTAATATTATTTTCAGTCATAAGGGCAGAGATGAAGTCCAGCACCCTGCTAATGCCAGGTCAGGGCTGCCGCAGATTTGGCCAGTCGAACTCTCTCTCTCTGTTACTTATCAATTTGCCAAATTCTTTCTGCTCTCATCTTAGCCTAACTTAATCTATCTTATTACTAGTTGGTCTGTTGCTGCATACAGAAAGTTCTGTTTGTCTGTACAAGCCTTCTCAGATGACATCGATCTCATTCCTGACAGGCTAGCCACAGTTACGTTTCTAAGAAGCAGAGTGAATTATTTTTCCATTGCTTAAACACCTAGGATATCTTACCTTTTGAGAAACCAATTCCCAACTAGCCCTATCTGAGAGCTTCAAATATATTTTGATATATCTCACAGAGTAATTCATTAGGGACGTCCCATCAACTCTACCAAACCCTATCTAATGAGCCCACCAATGCTGGAAGTCAGAAAAATACATCGCTATGATTGTGTGCATAGATACATGGTGAGAGCCTTTAAGGGCACTTCCATCTCTTCTCCAACATAGCATGTCATCATTAAGTGGTCTTAATTTCCTGTGATGGACACATAGGTATGCCAGGGTGAGCAACCAACTCCACTGTTCTAAGAGTAGCACTCAATGTTTTTCTTTATGGGATCCTCATACAAGGCACGCCTTGTATGAGGATCTGGCCTTCTGCCAGGGTTTTCAAACACAGGCTTAACGAGCTGACTGAACCAGGGCTCTAAACAACATGCCCAGCTCAATGAGTCATGTTTACTCCTGCTGTATACCCCCAACCTTGATTGATGTTCTTTCACTTAAACATTCAAACCACTGGCTAGAAAGCACATTGGCAGCAACGCCTCTCAAACGACCTTCAAATTGGTTTGAATGTCGTTTGAGAGGGTTTGAATGTCTGTATACCCCTGACCTTGATTGAAAGAATATCAATCAAGGTCAGGGGTATACAGCAGGAATAAACATGACTCATTGAGCTGGACATGTGTTGTTTAGAGTCCTGCTTCAGTCAGTTCTTTAAGCCTGTGTTTGAAAACCGTGGTGGAAGACCAGGTCTGGCACTCCTTGTATGAGGATCCTGTAGAGAGAGAGAGAGAGGGTGTGTGTGTGTGGGGGGGGGCTACTATTAGAAACATGGAGTTGGTCACCCACCCTGGTGTACCTATGTGTCCATCACAGGAAATTAAGACCACTTAACGATGATATCGCTATGTCGGGAAAGGGGTGGGAGTGCCCTTAAAGGCTCTCACTGTGCCTCTACATATGCAATCGTAGGGATGTATTTTTCTGACTCTCTAGCATTGGTGGACTCGTTAGATTGGGTTTGGTGGAGTTGAATTGGCTAAAAATTTATTTTATTTTGTTTTTTATTTTTTAAGCCATAGAAAATATAGTAAAAGTTAATTGTAGCTGTTCCATGGCAAGAGCCTTGGCAACGATGGTCTTCAAGAATTGATTGAACATGACGTACAAAGAGAACTTAGTACAGATTTATCACAGTCATGCAAATTATCTACCAGTTCTTAGAAAATAACTCAGATTTTGAGTAGAGCTCTAAAACTAGACAGAGCATTATTGACCCATTGTGAGTACATATTTAAGATCCTAAAATTCTCAGAAGACATTGATTTTCCTACAAGTCTCATTGGGTGAACACTACTACCTATTTTACAGTTTTTATCTATAGGTTCTTTTTGTTCTTTGTTTTTATCTCTACTTCTTTATGGATGGAAAAAACGTAAGAGAAGAAAAAGCTGGATTCAGGCCAAATAGACTCGAGATCAAATTTTCACTTTAAGACGAATAACTCATCATCAAATTCCTGTCGTGTACCCTCAAGGGGTGGACAGGATATGACAGTACTACATGAAAAAAATTACATCATTACTAACTTCCTATCTACAATTTTCCTCCAAATCAGTCTGTTAAAATAAAATATAAAATAAAAATAAAAATAAAAAATGATGGTACAACATGAGACGAATAACTATGGTATGTATTTAAGTTTTGTAGATCTGTAAAAGGCATATGACATAGTGCTAAGAGAAAAGCTGTTTGAAACACTGATTATATGATGTAAATAGGACATTTTATCGAGCAATATTTGAGCTGTAAGTAAGCGGTTAGAAATGAAGGATGTACAGAAAGGTGGTGTGATATTTAAATTAAGTGTGAGATAAGGGTGCATATTATCTCTGAACTTGATATCACAATTTTAGATTATTATTATTATGTGACACCTCCAGGGAGTCCAAAGAGTCATCGAGGGAGAGTGTGCCAACAGAATCGAACGATTCCTCCCCTTCCAACTACTAACCGCTCAAACTTACTTAACTTTTTGCGAGCCATTAGTAGCAGAGGCTCTACCAATCGCCCAACCTTTGCTGGCTTTGATGTCAATCTCAGCTCTTTACTTAATGTAAATAGTGTTAATCTTCATGTCATACTAAATTGAATGACTGCTATTAATAAATTTGTTATGAAAATTAGCAGTAAAAACACAAAGATTATGAAAAAGCAGAAAACTTCAATTACATTCCGAATGGAAACCTGTAGAACTAGCAAAACATTTCAGCTATTAGGCACGTGTTTTAGTGAAGATAGCACATTAAATATGGACATTGACAACAGAATAAGCAAAGCTGGTATGTTAGGAAGTCAACTGAATAAATTTATGTGGAATACGAGAAAAATCAGAAAAAAAGTAACTAAACAAGTCCAAACCAATTGTAACTTATGAATCGGAAAGCTTGGCTTGATCAAAGACTGGAAACTATACAAATAATAGAGTTCTGGGAAAGAATTGGGGGTGATTAACAGATCGCATCAATGACACAGTAATATTAAAAATGAGGATATTAGCAAGGAACTTAATTTGTTAGCATTCAGGAATAAGTAAGCAGAGCTGATCTCAGATAGTATGGCCACTTAAACAGAATGGGAGAGGAAAGCTTAGCAAAGCAAGTGTTGCTTTGCTAGGATAGCATGGAAAGACCCAGAGGAAGACCATGATCTCATTTTGGAGGTTTAAAGGAATGAAATAGCACTGGGAAAGGATTAAAAATATTTAAATCTTTCAGTATGTCATCTGTCAGAGACATCTTCACAGGTGCACCATCTAGTTAAGACGGTAGTCTTTCATTCACGTTTCACTTAGTTTATGTTAAAGTGGCCATACTATCTGAGATCAGTTCTGCTTACTCGTTCCTGAATGCTGACACATTAAGTTCCTTGCTAATATCCTCATTTTGTGTGTGTTACAAGTTTTATGCTGCACTCCCTAAAGATCTCTTTGTGACTGAGACAAGGTATTGGAAGAATTAAATAATATTTTTAATTCTTTTTAATGAAACCCAGTGCTGTTTCATTCCAGTACAACATGAGTTCCTCCTAGCACTTAGCCTTAACACATGGTCTAGGTGGAATGATACAGTAAGAGGTGCCTTAGAAGACTGAGATATAAGATTTTACAATATTGAAGGCCTTTTCATGTAGTACTATCATACTATATTTTATACTCCTGATGGTCATGTCAGAAATTTTATGAGAAAAATGATGGGTTCTTTATATAGAACACTATTTTGAAGGTTTTGCTAAAGCCTGAATAAATCATGCCATAGTCACTATCACTATCTTTATCTGTTCCCTTCATAACTTCATCATGTAAAATAAGCCAGTTTGTCTAAACTGTTGTATCTTGCTCAACAAGGAAAGCATATTCTGAATGCAATTCCTAATTCATTTTTTCCATCACTGTCTCTGACTCTAGTAAGACTAAGCAACCTGATTCCCCATTTTATGTGATTGACCTCACTTTATGAACTGTAATAATTCTTTCAAATTAGCTATTCATTTCATATCTTGAGGAACTAAAAGTTAATTGATTTAATTCTGACATCCATCTTCTTACTGCTAAAGGAGATATTTTATTCCTTGTTGCCAAATCAAGATATGCTATTAGATAAATCTTGTTTCTCTATTAATACACTCTTCTTACTTACCAGTGTTTGTTAGGGATAGCAAATTTACACTTTTTCAATTACTGGTAATTCAGTAAACATTTTCAGAAATGCTGGTTTACCAGTAATTTCTTACAATATCAAAAAGAAGTTATTTTAAATAAATAACTTTAAGAGAGAGAGATGGCAAGCACAAGCATACATAACTATTTTTGAATTTATTGTTATTTTTATTAAAATGAGTATGTAGAAAACATGCCTAATAAAGGCTGTGTGGTCCCCTAAATTTTATACAAATTAATCCAACAATGAAAAAATCTCTTGAATTCTGTTTGCTGGTTAACTTGTCATTAGGCAATCAAAAACCATTTTTAAATATTTTCCTTTTATTTTTTATTCCTTCTTGAAAATATGTCCATTCCTTTCTAATGAGCATTTTTTGACTAGGATCTTCACAGGCCCTCAGTTTTTTTCCCTATATCACCAACTGAAGTTTTTTGTTCATTGACAACTTAGCTGATATCAAAGGAAATAAATCTGAAGTTGTAGCATCCTCAGACATAGTGCTGCAACTTAAGTTGAATTTTATTTTATAAAGGGATTACACTATGTCTGTGATTATTTTCCTTATTGTACACTTGAATATTCTATTCTATCGATTTAATCTATCTAGGTGATTCTATCATAAGAGGCATGATTGTCGAGAGTGTGACAAAATCATGCTTCCTGGGTGCAAAAATCAATGATGTTAGTGAGGTTATTAGAATGCAAAAGAGTTGATTGTTTTGGCTGGAACAAATGATTTGAAAGGAGAAAAGTATGGTGCGAGAGAGGACATAAGTTACTGGAAATAGTAAGAGAAGATCGTGTCTGTTGCTGTGGTAACAGAGTTGAGCTGAGGAGGAGGGGGGGTGTTGTAATAGCAAATGAGTCATTGTGTAGATAATGCAATAGGATTGATGTAGAATTTGTGGATGTGTAGAGTGAGTTTGATAGACCAAAGAACTTATACAAGAAGGATGGTTTGCATCCGAATGGATTCGATGCACTGAGTCTGTAAAATTTGTTGTTGGATGAAGTGAAAGTGGATGTGCAAAATCAGAGAATCTAGAACTTTGGGGGGGGGACTGTTGAGCCAGTACACAGTCAAGAATTCAAATCAGTCTTAATGTCATGAATTTCAGTTGAAGGTGCTGAATTGTCTTGTTTTTTTCCTTTACTTCTTAAATACTGTAATTACAGAACATTGGCTCTATATGATGTATTTAATGCTATAGAACTGTTTTGCTTGCAGCTGTGCAGTATGTCTTTGGAGATGTTTTCACTATACAAATAAAGTCAATATTTGGTAGTATATTTATAGTATTCATTCATTCACTTTATTCAGCTCACTGCTTAGAATTTTTTTTAACACTCTTTATGCACTTTTGCATCTCCTGCTTCAGTGCGTTTAAAATATTATCACAGTGAATTTCGTTATCCATAGCACCAATTACAGAGCCAATGCACTGTAACCGTAGTATTTATAGAGGTATTTATATTATTAGTGGAATTAGAGACAATTGAAGATTATGAACCCTGTTTATTGAAAAACATCCTTCTCCCATAGTCACCAGATGTAAGCCAAAGTAAAGCTTTATTGAAACATTAAATTATGTACAATGTCCTTAATCTATTTCAAGGCTACAAAGTAATTTATTTGATTTATTTATGTAATGCAGTTTTGAAAGCAAATTTTGTAGATTTCTTCTTTTTTTTATGGTTTGAAATTGTTGCGTCCCATTAAGAACACACTTTAGAATCATCTATACCATGGCTGTGAAACTCACCATGTGGACACCGACTTCTTTACAGATTTCCTTTTTTCGTAGTTGTCACTGGATGATGAAACACATAGATAATACCTTCTTTCCTTTTGCTAAATGGCATTCCTCATTTCTTACCATAGGAAATACGGAATCGAAATCCCGCTCACTACTTGTTCCCTTGTTGTGTCGGACGGAGATATAACTCCAACCCTGCCACTCAGGAAAACTACGTGAAAACCTATACGAAGGAGCTCATGAAGAAACTATCCAGGAAAAAGCCCTGTGGGTGGGGTTTCTAACCCTTTTATACCTTGACCCCTACCGGCACCTTCTTTAATTTCTTTTCTCTGCCCCTTACTGGATTCGACTTCACTGACCAATTAGGGTGGCGTTTTTATGCCAAACATCCTGCAGTCAGCGAGCACGTGACGATGTCTCAAATCCAGGAATTGACCCTGAGCGATAGTCTATTGTTTTTCTTTTGCTAGCCTCTAAATTAATCCCCCTTCCAAATTTTCTAAGAATTTACTTAATATTTTAATCTCTAGCCTCTCACATACAATTTCTTATGACTAATCCTTTCTGTCTTACTTAGCTAATTTTTTCATATCACAACTGTAATACATTCCTTCTTTTATTATTTAGTTCAACAAACACTTTTTTGACATATATTTTACTTGGATGCAAGAATAGTTTTCTTTCTTTAAGTAATTTATGTATTAGCTCTTATACAGAGGTTTTATTTTATTTTCTCTTCATGTTGCACCATGATAACTGAAAATTCCACATAGTGAAGGTATCAAGGTGTAACAAAATAATATGTTGCATTTGGGATTTTATATACCATTGCTTGCAGCTGTGCAGTATATCTTTGGAGATGTTTTCACTATACAAATAAAGTCAATATTTGGTAGTATATTTGTAGTATTCATTCATTCACTTGTGAAGTCATTAGCCTCTATATACAAGTTGCCATATCTTGAGAATACTTCAGGTGCAAACTTTGTTTGCTTACACTTGGATAAAGGATTAAACAAAGTGAAAAAAACTTCTAACATCTTTCTCTAATCCAGAGTAATTTAATAAGGTGTGACACCTGTTGACAACTCGTATATGAAAATATGGCTTCTGCATTACTTCAACCTTAGTATTATCTCTGGGTCTGGCTCCCACTGAAGTGACCCCAATAAAGGTCGAAACTGGTCTGGGTAGTGACCCTTCCCATAATGCAGAGCATTATGCATGTCCACAAGGAGATAAGCTTTGCATTATGGGATACTAAGGCAAGTGATGTGAAGTATTAGCTTCCTTAGACGAGTTGCCTTACTCCTGAAAATACTTCAGGTGCATATTTTGTTTGCTTACACTTGGATAAAGGATTAAACCAAGTGAAAAAACTTCTAACATCTTGCCATAAACCTGTTAACTTTACTAGTTACTGGTACTACAAAGTTAAATTAAGGAAATATTTGAGGTAATAATATAAATGGTCGACTGCTAACATGAGTGCATTGGTTCATAGCCAAAAGACTCATTAAGATCCAAGTAGCTTATTCAAACAGGGAACTATATTTTACAAATTTGTTTGCTTTACCAAAATACTGATACAAAACACCAAATTACCAGTAAATTATTAAAGGAGTTTTGCTCCATTTACTGGTAAACTGGTTTAAGATATTAAAATCTCTACAAACATATATTCTTATTACATTCTTCTGCAACTTCAGCTAAATCATTCAAAATGATTCCCCAGGAGCTTTTTATGCTCAATTCATAATGATTACACTTCTCCCTTTTTTTTTTTTTTTTCATTTTATAAAAGCTGTTTATAATAACCCCAATATTCGTGCCTAGCTGTAATTCAAATTTTGCATTCGTCTTTAACAGTCAGTTTCTTCTTCAAGTGTCATCCCTTAGGAGGAGGTTGGCAACCATGTCACGGATCTTTTTTCTTTCTTTTGCTGTTCTGGAACATTTATGGTAATTCAGAATGTTATGCCAGTCCTTAATGTCTTTAAACTACATTCTCCTGGGTCTACCTCTTCCTCTTTTTCCACCCAGTTTCCCCTCTAATATTAATTTCTGAATGCCTTATTGTCTAGTGATGTCTAAAATATTTAAGTTTTCGGTCTTTAATTATTTTCATTAATGTTCTTTTCATTTTTGTTTTCTTTAAAACATCTTCGTTTTTCATTTACTCTGTCCATGGTATTTTCAACATTCTTCTGATGGTCCACGTTTCGAAAGCTTCTAATTTTTTATCTGCTTCTTTATTTGGTCCACTGTTGTAGAGAAGGCTTGACTAGATATAGCATTTTATTAATCTTTTTCTTGTGTCTATATTAATGTCTCTGGATGTTAGAACAGTTTTCATATCAATAAAGGCTTTTTTGCTATCTCTATTCTTTTTATTTCTTTAAGGGGATTTCCTCTGTCTGTAAACATTGGCCCAAATATATAAAAGACTAAACCTGTTCAATTTTCTTTTTTGTTAACAGTTATTTTTAGTTTCTTATTTATTGGTTCTTTTGATAATAATCATGCACTTTGTTTTCTTTAGGTTAATAATTAATTCAATGTCTAAGCAGCTTCTGTTATAAATTTCTGTGACTAAGTTTTGAAGATCATCTTCAGATTCAGCTATAAGGACTGTGTCATCTGCATACCTGAAGTTGTTGAAGTTCCTACCCCTGACTTTTACATCCTTCATTTTTGATTTTTCAAAGTTGTCAGAATATGCATTTTTATATCTTATTGAGGCCATTTGATTCCAGTATATATTTGTAATTATATGTAGATCTTTTCCTTTTAGCCCATTACTCTCTAGGATATGTATTAATTTCTTGTGATCTATCGAATCAAATGCTTTGGTGTAATCAATACAACAAAGATATATGCTTTTCTGGTTATCAAGGCTTCTTTTACATGATGTTTTCAAATTGAAAATTTCTTCTCTTGTACCTTTTGTCTTTTTGAAAACCTAATTGAGTGTCTTCTATTTCTACTGACAAAGTGCTTTTTATTCTTTCTAGGATTATTCTCAGCAATAATTTTGTAACATGGCTTGTTAAACTTATTAGTCTATATTCTGAACATTCAAAAGGTTTTTGGAATTTTGGGAATAGTGACAAACATGGATTTCCTTAGGTCATCAGGGATGTATCCTGTATCATAGATGTTATTAAAAAATAACCTTTAGGTCATTAAGTGTGTTTTCATTTACTTTCTATAACAATTCGATGGGGATCTGATCAGGGCCTGGTATTTTACTTGTTTTCATTTGACTTAGAGCTTATTCTATTTCTTCATATGTAATTCGTTCACCATCCATATTTTGTATATTTGGTGCATCTGTGCGATCAGAGTCAAACAGTTCTTTTCCGTATTCTTTCCATCTTTTTATGATATCTTGTATCTCTAGTAGCATTTTTCCATTTTGATCTTTTATGCAAGGATTATGGTTGAAATGTTCCTTTTTATTTGTCAGAGCTTGGATTGACTTATGCATTTCTTTGCTATTGTGTTTCTTGTCCAATTCCTCTATTTTACATTTTTCACTTAGCCACTTGTCTTTAGCCTTCCTGCATTCATTTTTTATAATTTTACTGAGTATTCTATACTCAGTAAAATTATACTCTGTAGTGTGCTTTTCTTTTTTCGTCTTTCATTCATAAGTTCTAGTATTGATTCAGTTATCCAGGGTTTTTCCTTATTGTATTTAATTTTTGGAATAGCCTCATTAGCTGTCTTATATATTGCACTTCTAAAATTTGACCACCTGTTTTCAATTTCCTCTGTGTTACAAAGTATATTGTCTTCTGTTTTATATCCTACATGATCTAATTTTTTCCTAATTTCTGAGTTAAACACCATTATGTTGTCAGGTATATTCAGAGATGTCAATTCAAGTCTTTCAAGACAAGTATGATTGTTTTTAGAAATGTTTTTTAGTTTAATTTTTAAAGTAGATGCAACAGGGTTATGGTCAGAACCTATATCAGCACCTGGGTATGTTTTTATGTTGGTTATATTATTATATTTGGTTTCTTATAGAGTTATCTGGTTTTGTCTAAATATATAGTCTGCGCTTTGGATGTTGAAAGAAAGTATTCATTATGCGTAAGTTGTTTTGAATGCAGAATTGTATTAATCTCTCACTTCTTTCATTTCTTTCACCTAATCCAAATTTCCCAACAACTGGATTTTCTTCCCATTCTCCAACCTTTGCATTCAAGTCGCCCATCGCTATGAGTATCTCATTTGATTTTACATATTCTATAGATTTTTGTAAGTTGTTATAAAAATCTTCTATTTCTTCATCATTGCGAGTCATCGTAGGGGCATAAACCTGGATAATTATGATGTTAAAAGACTTTGTGGCTAATTTAATAAGTATTATTCTTTCATTTATGGGCCACAGCCCCAATACACATTTAAAGATGTCTTTCTTAATCATGAAACCCACTCCATATTCATACTTCTCTCCACCAGAATATACAAATGTAAAGCCATCTTTTTCTAGTTTTCCCTTGTTTAGGCCATCTTGTTTCACTAATTCCCATCACTTTAAGTCTTTTCATTCCTATATAAGGTTGTCAAAATTCCATAGTTTATATAATGTTCTCACATTCCAGTTACAATTTTCAAGACTCTGTTCCTTGTTTTCAAACAAGGAATATCAGATGCCTACCTTCCTTAAGTTGACATCATCATGCAGTGCATTTGCAGTGCTCGTTTTACTCACAGTTTCAGTGTCTTCTTCCCTGTAACTATTTACAGCTTGAGACGTTGCAGAGGTTCCAACTTCCAAAGCATAGCTTGTAAAATATTTCTGTTTCTCCATGGTCTGCTATAGGATAGTAACGTGATGGAGCCTCAATCTCTTCCATGTCTGCAATAGCCAGTTAGCATGGCTCACTCTGCCAGCCATTGATCTGTATTCAGATTCTTCTACCTGCCGGTTGTTTCACATTTCCATTGATAGATGAATTCTTCTGCCAATGATGAAACAGCAGATGTCATTGCAGTCCTAACATCTTCGCCAGAGCCCCTTTAGTCGGCCATTTTTCAAGGTTCTCTGTAAGTCTTCATGGCTACCATATCAGCCCGAGACACACAAAGTCCCCACTGTGTGCTTCACCTTACAAAGCAATCCTCTACTTTATGCTGTTTCCACCCTCCACAACTTGGACTTGGGCTTTGGAGGGCATTGTCAGTTTATATGAGGCCAGTTGTTGCTTATATGCATTTTAATTAAATTTGGGATTTATCAGAGATATACAGTTTGCATAACATTTTTCTCACACTGTGTTTCTTTGAGAACTCAAATATTCATCCAGTCTACTCTAGATTTATTATGGAATTTTCGTTTTGGAACAAACTTAAGTAGACATTAAAATTATGCAATATGTCCTAAAGTGTTACTCATTTGCATGAGTATCGTCATTATCACCTTCAAAGGATTTTCAGGCTAATATTACAGTACTACGTGATTATGTTTACATTATTATTAAGCAGCTATCCACAATCTTCATTCAAATTAGTCTATTACTTGTCAGCACTCTCCAATATTGCCATATCTATCATTTTGTGTTTCTAAGGCACTTCTGACTGATTCAATCCACCATAAGTAGTCTAAGGATTTTTTCTATTTTTATTAATTTTATAATTTTTGGTATTTTATTTTATTTATTGTCATCATCAGATTCCTGATATATACCCTCAAGGGGTGTACAGGATATTATAGTACTACATGAAAGATTTACATCATTACTAACTTCCTATCTACAATTTTCCTCCAAATCAGTCTGTTACATGTCAAGACTCCAACATTATCAGATCTTATATTTCTATCCTCTAAGGCACTTTTTACTGTATCAATCCACCTATATCTTGGTCTTCCTCTGGGTCTTTTTCCTGCCAACCTGGCAGAGAACACTTGTTTTGCTAATCTTTCCTCTCCCATTCTGTTTAAGTGAATACCACCTGAGATTAGCTCTGCTAATGCATTCCTGGATGCTGACAATATCAAGTTCTTTCCTAATATGGTTTTTAATTGCCATTGATGCCATCTGTTCATGCCCCTAATCTTTCTCAGGACTCTCATATCTGCAGCCTGTAGTCTTTGGTCAAGTGTTTTACTTCTAACCCAGCTCTCAGATCCATAGGTTAAAATTGTTAAAATATTAACAATATATAGCTAATTTACAGCTGTACAGCTTATATACAGCTAATTCATTGTTTTGGCTAATTTCTCTCTTATTCCATATGAATTTATTCAATTGACTTCCTACCATACCAGCTTTGTTCATTCGGTTGTCTATTTCCATATTTAATTTACCATCTTCACTAAAATTTATGCCTAAGTAGCTGAAAAATGTTTTACTTGTTCCACAGGTTCTCCATTCACAACACAATTGACATTTTCAACAATTCTGCCTATTTTCATTGTCTTTGTCTTTTTATTGCTGACCTTCATACCATATCTATTACAACAGTTATTCAGTTTAGTCAGGAAATCTTGCAGACTCGTAGTGGATTTATTTACAGGTATAACAACATCCGCATAAAGCAAAGAGCTGAGATTAACACTTCCAATTTTCATATCAGGTTTAATACCACTTTCCTTCATAATGTGATCCATATAAATAATGAATAAGAGAGAGGATAACGTACATCTCTGTCTGACATCAGATTTAACATTAAACCATCTTCCTGCACTTCCTTCAATTCTAACTGCTGACTTACAACTCACATAAAGACTAAGTATTGCTTGATATAATGCCCCATTGACACCATATAACTGCAGCGTATTGAATAGCTTCTCTCTTGGCACCTTGTCATATGCCTTTTCCAAATCGACAAAACTTAAATACAGATCTTTGTTGTATTCCCATGCTTTCTCGACTATTTGTCGTAAAGTGAAGATCTGATCCTGACAGCCTCTATTTGGCCTGAATCCAGCTTGTTCTTTACCAAGCTTCTCTTCCACAATCCTTTTAAACCGTTTCTCAAGTATACTTGCATATATCTTACCAGGAACACTCAGTAATGAAATGCATCTGTAATTCTCACATTCAGTTTTATTTTCCTTTTTTTATATATGTGTACTATGAGAGCTCCACTCCAATCATCTGGAATTCGTCCCTCTGCCGAGGCCTTCTCAACTATGCAGCCACTGTAAGGCTTTTATACCACTATACGTCAGCATTTCTGGTCGAATATCATCTACTCCTGCTGCCTTTCCACATTTCAAGCCTTTGATGGCTTTTTCTACTTCAAGTATGGTTATGTATTCCTGACTGCATACCTGGTCAGTGGTTTTTATCACTGTGCTGTCATCATTGCTTGTTTCATTTAGCAAATTTTCAAAGTATTTACTCCATACTTCAAGGATATCTTTTTCTTCAGTTTTCAGTTCACCTTTATCATCTCTAACTCCTTTTACAGCACTCTTTCCTCCATTTCTAAGCTTCTTCAACAATCTCTAGAATATTTTGCCACCTTCTTGATATTTATTTTCTATGTTCTTACCAAAGTCCTACCATGACTTTTGTTTAGCTAGTTTTATACAGTGGTTAGCTTTCTTACATTTGTCTCTATATTCTCTAAGAGCACAAGCTGACTTATTTGCCAGGAACTTTTGATATGCTTTCTTTTTTTCTTCACTGCCTTTTTAACTTCCTGTGTCCACCATGGAGTTCAGATTTTTCTATTTTTGCACACAACCACATGCCTCTCTGGCTGAATCAATCAGTGTTTTCTTCAGGGCTTGCCACTGAATCTCCAAGATTTGGTTCTGCTCAAACTCTAATTTTTTTCTTGAATAGTATTTGTATAATTTAGTCTACAGTTCACATCTGAGAGCTGTTCAACTTTTATTCGCTTTAAAACTTTCTGAAATGTTATTTTTTTCAATATGAAATTCAATTTTATCCTGCTCAAGACTAAATAGTGATCACTTCCAATTTCAAATCCTCTGTACACTCTGGTGTCCTACACCAGGGAGAAAGCATCACTATCCACAATAACATAGTCAATGAGACTTTTCTTATTTCTTGCCTCTTCCTTCCATGTGAATTTGTGCACATTTTTATGTTGGAACATGGGGTTAGTAATAACCAATCCATGTCCTGAGCAGAAATCCAACAGATATTTGCCATTATTATTAGCTTTGCTCTTTTCTCCAAATTTTCCCAAAATATTTTTGTATGTCTGACAATCATTTCCTACTCTGCTATTTAGATCCCCAACAAGGACCAACTTTTCCTTTTTCATTGTGTCAGTTGCTTTTTCTAAAGCCTCAAAAAATTCCTCCACTTCTACTTTGTAGAACCTTTTGTGGGACCATAGGCACAAATAAGTCTCATTGTCCAGTTCCCCATTCTGATAATTGCCCACATCACTCTACTTGAAATTTCCAGCCATTCAAGAAGATTAGCCTCATATTTAGTGTTGAATACTATGGCTACTCCTTCTTTTTCCTGAATATAACATTTTGTATTTATTGCTCAATGAGATCTCACCAGTTTGTCTTTTTTTTTATTTCAGTCATCCCTATTATGTCGATCTGTACTTATCCAATTCCTCAGCTAGCTCCATTTCTTTGCCATTCAGGCTTCTTATGTTGATAGTACCGATCTTTAACTCTGGTGATGTTTAGTTGCGGTAAATTTTAGGATTTGTTCCAGTAGCTGACTTTTCACTATTTTCCCTGGTTCCCTGGTGGAAACTACAGGGACCTTGTTTAACCTGGCAGTGCCCCAGCCTTCAAAATTCTGTTATGTTGTACCATCATTTGAAATTTTGGTTTAATCCAATAAGAATATAATTTGGTTTCTCAATCTCAAATCGCCAGCCCATCCTCTTTTCAGTATACAGTTAGATACCTAATGGTGCACCATGAGAAGGTGAGGATTGGACATTAAGTCAGAAACCCTGGTTGGTTCTCTGCATTCCTTTGAAGGCTCTGTGGAGGTCTTCTCTCAGTTATATAGCTTTGACCCTTAAGCACCCCTTTTATTTATTCTCATTTATTTTTAATTAATTTTTTTTATGTAGTCTAGAAACTCTGATCTGAAGACTAACCATTGAACTTTTTCAAAAAAAAAAAAAAGTATCCTATTCCTGCTGACATTTGTGCTCCACAATCGACTCTTGTTCTGTTACCTTCTATTCCACTGATAGCTGTCCTGCAGCTTAGAAGTTACATATTCACCCCATTCCTAAGAAGAGTGACAATTTGTTACCATATAATTAGCATCTAATTTCTCTCATGTTAATCATCATCTTCTACACTACATAGCTACTTCTCAACTGATAAATGATCACTCACATGGTTTCTGCTGCAATCAGCCCACTGAGACTCTTCTTGCTTATGTCACATCTTTGGACAAATACTATGGAAAAGTTTTTGGAAATCTCAAAGGCATTTGATCATGTTTGGTACAAATGCCTATTAAGCAAGCTCCCATCATTTTGTGTAACCTCTGACTTCTGCAATTGGTAGTGTTTTTTCTCTAATTGCTCCTTATATGTGATGGTGGATGGATCCAATACATGGTTATGCTAATTAAAATAAAAAGTTATTTTTGCCAAAATAAATCTCTCAACAAGAGGACATTTCTCTTGTTTGAGATAACTGCTACTTTTAATCTCAAATCTTTGCATAATCATATTGCGAATACTGCCTTTTCAGCATCCAAGAAATTAGGTTTTCTTTTTTTCTCTACTTTGCCTCTGAACAGCTGTTAATACTATAATATGTAAATCTTAAATCCATCCTTCCCTTGAATTCTGTTTTCATATTTGGAGTGCATCCTAAAAACTTCTCAGAAATGCTTGGCTCATTATAGAAGAGAGAGATTAATAGGTCGTCAATCATGTTATTCAGGACTGCCCACCGTGGAGTTTCCAGGGCTCATTGACGGACCTGTTCCAGGTTATCCCAGATGCAATCCAATGGATAAGAGACAGCTTTGACTTAAATATGTCATTTTTAGCATATACTTTTAGTTTATTCTCTGTTTAGTTCCTAGCTTTTCTAACCTTTTCCCATCCATGGTACTAAATTACAAAAGGTTCATATATCTTTTTGTGAGTGAGATTTACATTAAAAAAATTTATGCAAAGTAATCATTGTTCATGGGGTGATCTCTCTCTACTTCATTCTCCCACCATGGTCATCTTATTCATCAAAAGATTTTACAAATTGCTTTTTCAGAAAACATTTTAAAACCTGCCATCTTTTTGAGATATGTGGATAATGTATTAATTGCTTACTCAGGGATTGAAGAATTTGATTAGAATCTAAAAGCATTCCTAGATGTGACAATTACTAAAACTGACAATTGCTCACCTTATTAAGTCTATATACTACATTTGCAACTATCCTTCAAAAATTGCTACTGTTAGACACCTCATACTCCTGCTCAAGATTTCAGAACTGCAATATTTTAGACTTGATACATGATCAGACATGCAAATACTCAGAAGTAATCAGCAACATAAGTGATGTTGAGATGATATACATAATCTCATCCCATTGTCTCTTGTGTGTGTGTCTGGCTCTGCAGTCTGTCATGGCCAAATAACTTGGCTTTTTGGAAACCTGATTAATACTGTCCTAGGGTGGTCTTATCTGCACAGTGTATTACAGCTGTCAATTGCATGTGTTTTGGCTGGGTTGTCTGTTTTGACAACCTGGCCTGAAAAACTTTAGTTTTTCAGGCTAGGTTAAAAAAAATCCGAGTTTCAGCAGGAAAACCCTTCTACCCCATGTGAGATTGGCTAACTCTAACTCACCTTTAGTTGGAAAGCTCTGATACAGGTTCAGACTGGGATACTGGGATTTGGGCCTAGGCCTTTCCAACCAAACAGCATTGTTGAAAGTGACTGAGATATGGAGATTCTATTTTGCATAATTTAATTTTTTAAATGAAATTGCTGTGTGTCTAGATATGAGTCGCCCTTTTATGGCCGCAGTGAAAGGAGCATAGCTGTGAAGTTACCATAATTTTAAAATAGTGAACTGCATTAAAGTGTAATTAAATAAGGCAGATGAGAAGAAGGGGATAGCTAGTATAAATTTATGTTTTGCAGAAATAATGCTATTAAGCATCTCATCTGTCGCTGCTTTTTCAGTAAGGAAAGGGGGATAAAATGTTGTAATTATCTCTCTCCTCCAGACTGCAGCAGCAGATTAAGGAGTGGGAAATTAACAGAAGTAGAAAGGAAACCATTATGTTATGTGAATGCTTCAGCAACACTAGTCTGTGCTGTCAGTACATCATAACCTGACAAGGTTAACATGCACTAGCTGATAGGAGGTCAGGTCTTTTTTTAGAATTTCTTATGATTCCTCCAATTATAGCTTTAATTTTTCAGGAAATAACAACATATACTAAAGTATTAATTATAAAAGACTAATTAATACTTTCCTATATTTTGTCAATGTTACATTGCCATCATCAGGGATCACAAACAATGATGTGCATGCGGCACTAACACTGAGCAAATGAGGCTGAAGAAAGGCAACAAACATCGAGCCTAGAGTCCTAAACAGTGTCCCCTAGTTGGCAAATTTGGATAGTCTTGGCCTTTGGGCTGCCAATCTTAGAATGTGTGCTTCCCAAATTTGGGGCAGTCTCATCCACCGAAACTCAACAAATTTGGCAAGCGTACATTCTATGATTGACAGCCCAATGGCCAATACTATCCAGTTTTTCCCACTAGGGCACTGTTTAGGATTCCAGGCTTGACTTTGTTGCCTTTCTTCAGCCTCATTTATCTAGTGTTAGTGCCACATGCACATATCATTTTTTTGTGATTCCTGATGATGGTAATGTAATATTGCCAAAATATAGAAAAGTATTAATTAAAGTCCTTTATAATTAATATTTTAGTATACGTTATTTCATGAAAGATTAATAGTTATTAGTAACCAATGTATGAGCCTGTCTACATGAACCCTGATTATAGCATTGTAGCTATACCTTGAAGAAAACTTATATAAAATTAAGATTCCAAAATAACTTTTCTTCTGGTTCTGCTAACTTTCAGAAGCAGTATATTTGAGGTAAATGTTAGTTCACATTTTCCCTCTCTAGATCACTTGATTCAGAAACAGCTTTTTTTAGGTTAGATTTGTTTGTTTATCTCTGTGCAGCTAATTCCAGCTAATTGGTTTTAGTTATATTTGGAATCCTTAGAAAAATTTGTGAAGTCATTTCAAACCGATATTGATAATTCTATATTGGATGGATGAAACTTAATGCAATCTGGTATTTTAGGATCTCTGTTAAATTTGTAGAGGTATTAACCAGACCACATATAGTGGCAGAAGGCAAAACATTTTTTTTATCTGACCCACACACAAAAGGTTACAAGACCTATAGCATTTCAGTGCCAAAATATTTGGCACTGATATGCTATAGGTCTTGTAATAATTCCATTCCATTTGTCCATGTGTGGACAAATATCTACAGCATATAAGCCAAAAAAACAAGTAAAGTGTCACAGTCTATCAAAGTTTCAAATTCAGATTGTCCACATAAAATTCCTCCGGTAATGAATGGAATTTTAATCTAAATTTTTTAAGCCTGTAATTTGTAGTGAAATTATCTTACCATAGAAATGTCTGTCTATAAATATTTTTCTATAACTGATAATGTTACCTTTAAAGCCTGGGCCAATCTATGTATTAATAAAATGCTAGTCAAATCCATAGAATATTTATATTGTTATTCAGCTTCTTCTAATGCCTTGAAACACTATTATGTTAGTTTTTACCACTGACCTGAGTGCTCTAAATATTTTCTTTCAGTTAAAAAGTCAGTGCAGTGTGAGGAAACAGCAATAAAGTCACAGATAGTGAGGCAGTGTAAGGAACCAGCAAAAGAGGAAGCAGATTGTACAAAGTGGGAAAACTGTCACATAAAATCTTATCAAATTTCAAATGAAAAATATGTTAAAAAAAGAAAATTTTGTGTTTCAGCAGAAAATGAGAAAAGCAGTCATCCAAGTGCAAAAAGGAGAGGACTACAATTATTATTGAAAAGTAATTGTAATCTGCAGCCAGATGGAAAGGAAAAAATAAAAGAAACTACAGATGTAATGACTGTTCAAAAAAGATTCTGTCCCAGTTCTAAGAATACAGAAACAAAGAATATGCAGTATGCTTCATATGCACCATCTGATTTCAAAAGTTCTTATTCCATTCCATCTAAATTTAAATATACTTATTCATTAGCACATAATATCAAAAATTTCTGTAACCCTGGCAGCAGCTTGAAAGAGAATATTCCTGTGTGTGAAAAGTATGTTCCCCCAGTAAAAACAAATGAAGAATGTGAAAATAATTCTACTATATACCCTAACAGAACAGAATTCCAGTCCATATTACATCATGAATATGAAGAAAACACAAATAAATTGTTTCCAGAAAAGAAACACAATGAACAGTATGAAAACTTGATTTTGCAGAAAAAATCTCCCGGTATATCATCAACAAGTAAGTCAAATCATAAAGATAACTTTCATTCTGCTGGCGCATGTATAAAGTTACTGCTGCAGCAGCCATGTTGTTTTTGTAGTAGAGATGAGTCTTCTGCGAAGAATTATTTACCTGCTGTGTGCAAAAAGAAAAGTTCACCAATGTTAATGTCATCTAGTACTGAACTTAAAAATGAAGAAGCATCTACATCGAAACCAATAACTGACAATAACTTGCATCCAACAGATCATATTAGTGAAAAGCCTACATCACATATGGTTCAACTTTCACTTTTTCATTTTATCAAGGATCAGAACACTGCTACTTCTGTTAAAGATGACTGCTTGATTTTGTGAAATTCTGAAGAGGTAATTCATCTTGGTCATGCATAAACAAAGGGAATGGTCACTAGTTCTGTTTATATAGTTATTCAGAACTTGGTTGGTAAATATATATATATGTATGTATGTGTGGATATGTGCCAATAATATATATTTGCTTTTCAGTTTTGAACTTGTAAATCTCTTTAGACCTAAATTACCTTGAGAGGGTTAATAACTTTTATGGTTATTAAAAATACAGTCAGTTTCAGTGTGTGTGTGTGTGTGTATATACACACACACACATGGGTAAACCTTTCATTTAGTTTCGAACTGCTTACATTGATGATATACAGTAAGTACCACTTAATGTTGTTTAATATGAAATTCCAGAAATTAAATTTGAGATAAGACATAATTTCCTTAGCATAATGTAATTTAATCTACTAATTATTATTTTCAAAGTTTTATTTTATACAAGCAATGCAGAATCATTGATAAAAGCTGTTGTAATGATGTTATAAGTCTTGTAATTATTTTATATTTGATTAGAAATACAAGAAAACATGAAGGTATTCATTGGTTATGTAGATTCAAAATTATCTTAGTGGGAAAAAAAAAAAGAAACTGAAAAATCTCTTACTGTATTTTGCATACTGCAAAATACAGTAAAGTACTTTAAAACTGAGAGAAATAACTACAAATTATTTTACATGAGTGTATGAAAATCTAAATGGTTTAATAATAAAAACTGGATTTACAATTTTAAAATTAAACTATTTTTTTCAATATAAATAATTCATCACTTTTTTGAAATTTCACTGCAGTTGGCTGCTTAATGTTATCAAATTTCATAACCACATCATTAGACAGAACTTATGTGCAGAAAAATAGTCTTTATGGTAGCTGGAAACACTGCACTTGAAAATCATATTCGTTGTGGAAACAAAAAAACTTCTTCCTTACTATAGCAAACAGTTATAATGAGCTAATTCCCCATAACTACAACAAAAAATATCATCTTATGGCATTGTTACTGTTCTAAAAGAAATTTACTATACTCATAGAAACTTCTTGCAATAACCACTAGTGTTGGGTAGAACCTTACCATAGTCCATTATACAGTGAGAGCTATATTTGCATAAAAATATAGTCAACTTGGATGGTAAAAGAAAGAAATCAAAAGTCAGGTAATGATGAAACAGTTAAAGTCCACATACTTGTATGTTATTACTGTTACTGTATAATATTAAGGACATCTCCATGGAGCCCAAAGACTCATCATGAATGGCACACTAATCACTGCACAATTCCCATCATAGTTGAACTCATCCACTAACAACTAACTTGACAACTAATTCTATTCCACTTATTCACAGCTCCCCAAATGAAAACTGAAGCGCTCCTTGAATTGCTGGCCACATGTTGCACAAATCATATAACACTTTTAATAACTTATATATCTGTTTTATTTTATTTATTTTTTTAATATATATTTACTCTTTTGATCACCTAGATTCTACTCCTTTGTATACTACTTTTGATGTCTAATCAACCATCTTATGCATATCACCAGCATTACATTCTTCCCATTTCCTCCATTTTACGTAATAGAACAACCATGTGTGTATCCTGTCAAATATTTTTGCCAAGTCCAACTCTACTTAAGACTTTATCAGAGCTTAAACTAAAATTAAATGGTCTAGTGAGAAGCACAATGTATTTGATCTTATTAGACTACTTCACACCATATAGCTTCAAACTTGCTGCTGCATGGACAAAGTCACTAGTAATTGGGACATGCATGTTAGACATACTATATTTTTTTGAATGAGGCTTCACACATGAAAGAGAAAACTAACTATAATTTATTACTCCTATATACTGCACTCAATATGTCATGAACTTCTTTCAGGGAGAAAACTGGTAACATTTCAAGTCTGAATGCAAGAACAAGTCATATAGTATGTTTATAATATCATTTGTTACAGTTGTCCAATAGGAGAAACACTATTAGAGTTCAGAGATGCTGGAATAGATATATAATTGTATTTATACTTTTATTATTGTATATTTTTTGTGTGTTTATTATTGTTAAAAATAAATAAGAATATAAAAAATTGTAAACAATTAACTGCAATCATCTCTCCAAACTTACAAATAGGCATATAATCTATCCAATTAAGAATTGGATGGTAGTATATGACTTTGCACAAATTCAAAAAATAAACAATCAACTTTGAACCTACTGTAGTGTAGCTAGCATCTTGGTATGGTTCCAGTGAACTCTATGTGTAGTGTTGATGGCATGAAACAAGACCTGAACTTTAGGTTCCAAAAATCTTATATATATATATAACCTTGATGTTCTTCCATTCTAATAGTAGCAGAACAGCCAGTATGTCCGAAGTAGCAAAGATGACAAGAACAAGATGATTGAGTGACAAGAAAGATGACAACTTCTCGGGTGGTGTGAATTGTGAAAGTGATGTACAAATTATATCTGTGAAGGGTCCTTTTAACATCAGATTGCAATCTGGAAGAGGGATGATAATTATTGAATATTTTCTGTATCAAGGTTTTGCTGCATCCATTAAGTAAGTTTTATTTTATTTTATTCTTCTAATAGAAGACTCAGAAGAACAAATTGCATGTTTGGCATACAAGGCTTTTGATTATATCTATTTTTTGTGAAGGATGATATTATTTTGGCATAAAAAATGGAGAGCTTGTAAAGAAATATTTAAAGGAGGAGATTTAGCTTTATACCGAATTTGTGCAATCTCAAACCTTATCTTGTTAGTCATCTGTACATAATTCCCTAATGCCTTTTTTTACACACTACCATAAAATCTAAATGAGAAATGATGAATTAAATGTGTTGTCAAAAGGTCCAGATTTTGCAATAACAACTCGTCTGCCTCATTTAGACTTTATGGTAGGTGTAGAAAGGGGCATTACGGAATTATATGTAGATGATGCTAACAAGCTGAATTACACGCCCTTCATTCTTTATCCAAAAATAATAATATTGTAATAACAAAGGAAATGCAACTATACTCATGGATGCCACTGACTACAATCACAAACTTAATGGTTTACTGTGCAATAGATCCACATATAATATTGACAGAGATCCTGAGCAAAGCCAGCTAAACAAAGTATCTCAGGAATATGTTTGATCTAAATTGTTAGATCAAACATATTACTGGTATACTATTGAAAAGTGGATTCATCAGGCTTGTCCCCCACATACTTATTTCCCTCCTAAGGTACACAAATCTGGTTATCCATTACATTCAATAGTTGGTTACATAGAATCTCCTACTCGTTATTTGGCGAAATATCTTTCAGCACTTTTACAAAGTTTTACTGGGGAAAACCAACTCTTATAATGGTTTTCATTTCAAAGAAAAAAGATCTCTTCAAAAGTCTAAAATGATAGTTTACTTTGATGTAGTTTCACTGTTTACAAATGTACTACTTTAAGAAACTACAGCTTTTACAAGTAGAGTTAATCTATTCAAGTTTACTATCAGTGTTGGCTATTTTACTTGGCATAAATTATTTCAGCAGATCGAAGGTAGTGATGGGTAGGCCTATATGGTTAGATGGGTAGATCACTTGCTTTGGCTGATTATTTTATGGAGCATTTAGCGGATTGGATTTCATTTCTAACACCATTTCTCCTCAACCTTGCATTTAACATTAGTGACATCTGCATCTTTGCAATTTGGTCTCGCTGAAACAGAATTATTTCAGTTTCTGGATAAAATTAACTCCTTATAACAACAATATTGAATTTTCTGTTTACAGGAAGTCGTCCTTTACCGGCAGATATATCCACTCATCTTCATATCATCATCCTTCACAAAAAAATAGGTATTATCAGAAGCCTTGTACATTGAGCACACAATTTGTTCTTCTGGGTCTCTTCTGTTAGAAAATTAAAATAAAACTTACTCTATTACTTAATGGATACAGCAAGACCTTGATATAGAAAATATTTAATAATTATCATCCCTCTGCCAGACTCCAATCTGATGGTAAAAGGATCAGCATATTCTACCTTAAAGGAACAAATAGCAAGGATATAATCTTCGCAGATATAATTTGTACACCACTTTCATATCAGCCCAGAAGTTATCTTTCTTACCACCTATCAAAGATACATCACCTTTATCCTTGCCTGATGTTTATCAAATACCCTGTTCTTGTCATCTCTGCTACTTTGGAGATACTTACCATTCTGCTACTATTACAATGGAAGAACAAGGTTATATATAAGACTTAGATCTAAAGATTCAGTCCCTGCTTCTCATGCCATCAGCCATGCACGTAGAGTTCACTGGAATGGTGATAGCTACAGCAGGTTCAGTTTTGTCTGTTTTTTGAATTGTGTGAAGCCCTATCCTAATCTTAATCAGACAGACTGTATGCCTATTTCTAAGTTATGGAAAGTGATTGCTGTTAATTGTTAATATTTTTATTTATCATCATCTATTTCACCTGAACACTCAAGGATTGTTTAGGCTACAATGACAGTACTACATTATTATTACCTCCTATTCACAATTTTCCTCCAAATTAGTCTATTACTTGTCAACACTCTAATATTGTCATATCTAACATTTTGTGCTTCTAAGGCACTTCTGACTGAATCAATCCACCTAGACTGGGTCTCTTTTCTGCCATCATGGCAACAAACACCTGTTTTACGGCCATACCACCTTAGATTAGCTCTCTGTACAGAAAGTCATGTGTTGTTCATTATCCATAATAAAGCTTAATGGTATAACTAACACCAAAAAAGGGAAAGTACATATATTAAACTCTAATGCTTCACTTGTTTTTGACCCAGTATCATCAGAGCACAATGACACTGTGACAGGCACACAGCACTAAATCAAGTAATTATAGAAATAATTTAAATTGTAAAGGATACCTAATGTCCTTATGTGGCCCCTCTATGAATCAAATAACTACAACGTTAATTCAGCAAGTCTGGCTATTAGGTCTTAAAATTATATTTTCTCTAATCTTTGGTAAATTAATACAACCATGCTTGTTGAGGTTGGGAGAGTATTCATAGCTGATTCTATTTCTAAGACTAGCCTCTCATATCTGTAACAACTGTATAATAAAGATGTTTTTCTCCATTTCATCCTTTGTGAAGGCATATCCAGAGCATGGTCTGCCAATTCTGACTTACCATACAGATGATAGGGACATTCACAGCACACTTTTAGCCAATAGCTACGATAATGCACAGGTTATATGGCAGAACATCAGACATCTGTTGTTCCTCGTCCACCCTATTCTCAAGACTTAGCCTCAGCAGAAAGGATGTCATTTCCAAATCGTACAGGAGATTCAGGAAAATGTGATAAGAGAACTGCATGCCACAAAGTGCATTCCAACAATGGAAGAAATGTTGGGAATGGTGTATCACCAGTAGAGGGGGGGGGGGAACTACTTTGAAGGGGACAGTACTTAAAATGTAAAATGAGCAATAAATTCTTTATTAGCAAAAGTTCGGTCTTTTTTTTTTTTTTTTTTTTTGAACATGCCTTGTAGACTATTGCTCTGTATAATGTTCCATTTACTCCATATAATTGTGAAAATTTTTCTCTGGCCACCTTGTATGCCTTTTCCAGATCTACAAAACTTAAATAGAGATCCTTGTCATATTCCCATGATTTCTATACTAGTCTTGTGAAGTGAAAATTGATCTTGACAACCTCTGTTTGCCTGAACCCGGCTTGTTTTTCTCTAAGTTTCTCTTTCACAATCTTTCTCAACCTCTTTTCAAGTATGATTGCATAAATCTTACCTGGAGCACTTAAAGATATTCTTCTGTAATTCTCACATTCAGCTTTATTCCATTTTTTATTGGAACTATTAGAGCTCTACTTCAATTATCTGTAATTTGACTGGACCAGGCCTTCTGAATTATGCAGTGTTCATTCATTCATCAATGGCTTTAACAGGCACTTAAGCGTCTACAGCCTTCCAAGTATCCTTGGATTTCCTAACTGTAATACGAGGATAAGGCCAAGTTGCCTGTTCTGAGGGACAAAAAAATTTCTACCTCCTTATAAGACTGACTAACACCTTTAGTCGAAAGAGACCAGATAAAGGTTCCGCACATCACTGACAGGAATCGAACCCAGGTCTTTCCAGCCAAAGGGCTTCATCTATACTGACTGAGCTATGGAGGTTCGAATTATGCAGTGCAATTGCTGCAAAACTTCTATACCTCCATGGTTAAGCATTTTTTGGTTAAATATCTACTCCAGCTGCCTCTTCACATTTCAAGTTTTTGGTGTTTTTTTCCTACCTCAAGTATTATTATGTATTCCTCTTGAAAATTTTCTAATATGGTTCTGTCACTGGTTTTGGTCTTTCAAAGTAATTCTCTGGACATCAAGGATATCCTGATCTTCAGTTTTTACCATTATCATCTTTACTTGTACAGTACACTCTTTCCTTCATTTCTAAGCTTTTTCTTTATTACAGTGGTATCTCACTAATCCGAACCTCTTTAGTCCGAACCCTCCAGTAATCTGAACTGCGGTTTGAAAGAAGAAAAGTTTTATTTATTACGTATTATTATTTTGTGTACTATTATTTTTATTTAATAATTATTATTTTAACTATTATTTATTTTATTATTATTACAGTACAGTAATTTTTTCATACTGTCAATTGCATGGTTATACTGGAGGCCTATTTTGATTTATTGTGTGTTCACGTTTGCATTTTTATACTGTACAGTACGTACTGTATTGTCGGCATGAATCACAAATATACACAAAAAGAGGAAATTCAGAACGTGCATAATTTGGTTAAAAATAGAAATCCAGATGTTGATATTTCACAAATATGTTACGGAATGGATTACAGGTAGAATCGAAAGTGAATTCGAAATCAAATCAGATGCTGAAATTATAAATATGATGCTACAGAATGAATGAGAAGACGATGATGACCATGAAGAACTCAAAAAAAAAAAAAAAAAAAAAAAGTAAAACATGAAGAGGCAGCTGACAGTTTTAATATGTGTATAGAATGTGCAGAATGATACGCCATTCCACAAAATTTTGTTGCTAATGTAGCTCCGAGAAGAAGCATTCAAAAAAAGTTTAGCTACCAAGAAGCAAAAGAAAATCAGTGACTTTTTTTTATAAAGAAATAAAAAACTTTTTGTGTGTTGTTTGGTGAAACTTTTTTGTGTTGTGTACAAGAAAGTGATATTTTTTACGCAACTATGCAATTTTATTAAATCAGAATCCTCAACAATACGGGTACATACAAATTAAATTTTTTATTAAAATAAACTTGTGTACGTTTTTTTTTTTTTTTTTTACATTACAGTACAGTAGCTTTTTTTCTATCAGTTAATTTATTTACAGAATTAAATTAATGTACCATTAGAATCTGCTTATTTTTTCCTTAAACGCCAATTATTGTCTCATGGGGGGAAATTCGTTAATCCAAACGAGCACGTTTTTTATTAGTTCGGATTAGCGAGATAGCACTGTATTTTTAAATTAATTACATTAAATAACAATGTCTCTGAACTCTCCTCCTGGACAGCTGTAACTTGTTCTTGTGTTCAGAATATAAATGTTACCAGTTTTTTTTGTGTGTGTATGTGTTTTCTATATATATATATACAGGGTGTTCGGGATAAATTTGACAGTTTCGTAAGGAAAAAGAAAATCTTCTTTGTATCTATTAAATTTAATGAATTGACAAAAACATTACAGGCAGAGTTAATTACAATACTATCAACAAGATTTACTCAAAATAACCACCATTAGCATCGATCACAGCTTCAATTCTGCTTCGGAACCTCGAACAAGCTGATGCTACAGTCTCCCTGGGAAGGGCCGCAAAAACTGTTTTAATTTTATCCATTAACTGGGCTTTTGTATTACTGGAAGTGCGATTGGTGTCTTTTTCAACTGTGCCCCATACAAAATAATCCATGGGGTTAAGGTCTGGGGAGTTTGGAGGCCAAACATTTGGACTGGTGAAGTCATAGAAATTTTCAGACAACCATTTTTGACTTTTCCCAGAGGTGTGGCAAGGGGCCGAATCCTGCTGCCATACATACGGCCTACCATTGGCTACCCTTGTTATCCAGGGCTTGACTACAGTTAGCAACTCCACGAACAAAGCCCGAATTCCAATGCCAGGGTTCTTCAACACCTGTTCCTGCAGATTTGCCAGGAATTCTGCTGTACGAACACAATCAGATCGTCTGCTTGTGTTCGTACATGTGATCTGCATGATCTTTCTTCTTGCTACATCCTCGTAGTCACCATTGCAAGTCTCTAGTTCATGCCTGATTGTTTTTACTGTATTCAGGGAGCATTGGGCAGCAGTCGTAATATCCTTATTTTGATGGCGGGCACGAATCATCATGATACAAGTTATTCTCTTCCATGATTCAGGTGGGTTCCAGCTATCCATCCTTTCTGACATCTTGTATATGAATGAAGAAGGGTCCAAACTTTTAAATGAAGAGAAGTGTGTGTTAATACATGTAACTTACGGAAAAATATAATTAATTATAAATATGTCAAATTTATCCCGAACACCCTGTATATATATATGTATAAATTATATTTTATTCTCTTCTGTGAAGCTGTTATTCAAAAAAGCAATTATTTCTAATATTGCAATCGTAAGTTTTTTACCCTAATCTCCAGGGAGTCAAGGACTCATCGAGAGAGATGACTAAATCACCCAAACCAGCTGTCATACCCTTTTATACCTGGTCATTGTGTGCTGGGTGGGGGGGAAAAAATGAAGTTAAGGCCTGTTGTAACCTGTGGAAATAACGTTTGCATCCATAGCTCTACTTCGCCAGAATCTAGGCATTCGAAGTTCGATTCTAGCAGCCGAATAAAGAACTTTTTCTATTCCTTTCTTCAACTGATTCCCGAGTTGGCCCAGTTCTGGCACATATAAGCGAATTTTTCTGTACCAGTAACTGGTTTTTCGTCCGTAAAATGCCAAATCAGATCGTATTGTGTTAGTATTAGGGACTAAGATAGCGATACTTCTCATCTGTTCACTAGATGACGTTCAAAATTAGTGATAATTTTGCACCAGCTATCTGACTGGGTAAGTGGGAGAGATCGATTTCCCCTCACTCTTCAAAGGGTTGAAGCTAAATTGGGCTCGTTTACTCCTCATGATTAATAAAAGGTGTTAATGAATTATTCAGACAATTCAGGAAAAATTTAGTCTTAGAATGTGCCTTTTAGATCTTTATGCAGCCCTGATTCTGGAGATTATGGGAGGATATCATAGCCGAGGCTGATTCTAAAAAGTCAGATCTGTAACACCTATGCAGCACAATCGCTTTCCTCTTCCATTTATTCTTGTGTGAAGGAGTATCTTGTCATTCTGCCTGCTCTGACTTGCCACTAATGATCGAACATGCAGTTTTATGTTTAGGGGAAATGTTAATCCACCCAAAGTAGGCATGTTGCAGGCACAATGAAATTTATAGGCTCCTTGATGTGCAAGCGCATGAGTCATTGGAGGATAGGTGGAGTCTGCTAGCTGGATGTTTTGTATGAAATGGCATGGAGATTTTCCGCGAATGTTCTGCATTTCATAATTGTAATTTAAGGCTCCGATTTGATATATAGAAGACCAGTGCAATGTTTTAAGTCAGTAAATTATTTACAAAGGGCAATCTACTACGCATCTCACTGTCTCTCCTACTACAACTACACAACAGCATTATCTTCAATGCCATCCACCTCTCATTACCACCAACAGTGTCTTTTGTCTAAACTGCGTGTGTTCTCAATGCCGATTTGCTTGTAGGCAAATGAGCACTGAGAACATGCAATTTATCGGTTGCATGAAAAATCTGAGTTCCCGGGAGAAGAAAAACCTACATCCTTATGAGATTGGTTAACTCGCCTTCAAATGAATATATATAATCGAATGCGGGTGTTTCCAATCGAAAGGCATATTGTCTCGCTGTTCATCCAATTACCCTAAGGAGGTGCTTATCCTTTTTTCGTCTAGCTATAACCTGTACAACTGCGAGCACTAAATAAATTCGCTTAATCCCTTGATACCGAAATCCATCATTTGTTCAAGAGATTGTACTGTCTGAACAGTACAGTCTTGTTGATGTCACATCAGTACGCCCAAATTGTTCAGGCTAAAATTAATTAGAGTAAGATGCAGTGGAGAGGTTAGAGAAATTACTAAATAAAATAAATATTAACTGATTTATCATATATATAATTCGTTCTTATACGTTCAAATATTCCCTATAAATTAGAAATTCTGAAAGAATTTGTGCATGCAATTACTAGGCATGTGCACACAGCTTAGAGGGAACATTGCAACCAATTTACAAAAAGTAATTCCACCAGCCTGTAGGGGATTAAATTAGTTCTCTACCGCTTTTGGTTGTAGTTGAATATGCAAGCATGTGAAATCTAGAAACGTTGCTCTCAAAAACGGCATAAAGACTCGACATGCATGGTGTTTTTGTAGTAATTCGTTGATAGTACAAATAACCTATAGGTAGTAAACTTTGAAAATATCTAGACATTTGGGGAGCAGAGATTAAGGAGATGATTCAGAGGCACCAAACTGGTAGCAGATCTGTGGAATGTTCTGTAGGGCAGTAGATTGAGAGCATATGGGTCGCAGAGTTTAGTTGACAGGCGATATAGAAACTTATCACTAAACGGACTATAAGATTGACAAAATATTTCAATACATGGGAATAAAGGGAAAACGAGGAGTTACACTTCTGCCGAGGATTAAGTTCTTTACTTGGAGAATAGTGAATAAGTGGAATGGATTGCCCGAGCTGATTATGAGCGTCCCAATAATGAATAGGTTTAAGGAGATGTATGATAGATATTGTGTTAATGGATAAGGTGGAGACTCCCACAATGGGTGTTTTGACTCCATGGAGTAATATAAATAAGGCAACGACACTCCCAATTTTCATAGGAGCATTACCAAGAACATTTACTGTATAAAACATCTGGCAAAGTTGAACCTAGATATTACACCATCTCAACTCCAGAAAACTACTTTGAAGGACCTCTCGCATTTTACGACAATATCTGCTTAATTCCTAAGCTTTGGATATGGTTCGAATTAAAAGATTTTATGTTTCTTGTTACTCTAACTGAATTTAATAAAATATAATAACTAACGCCTTTCATTCCCGTTTAGGTGAGGATGGTTTAGCCCTACCCAACTTTTGGCAACAGGAGAATCCCCACTAGTAGCCAATGAGATATCTAGTCAAGACTCACTAATTATACAGAATCTCCTGGTCCATGACTCAGAACTGTCATGGACCAGGAGATTCCGAATGTCCAATTAAAACAGCATTGCAATAGCTGTTATGAGGTGTTTTGGCATGTGATCCCTACCCATTGTTGTAAATGTTTAAGTGAAAATATATCAATCAAGAACTTGGTATTTGGGAGGAGTAAACATGATTCTCACTGAAGTGTATGCCATTAAACATTCGATTCAGATCTGGTCAAATAAGCCAGTCAATTTGAAAACTGTTGGAAACCAGGATATATACCTCTCTATAGAGGATCCTGTAGAGAGAATGCTGAATGCTACTCTTAGAAATGTGGAAGCGGTTGCTCACCATAGGCAACTAAGGCCACTGATGACATCATTATATTTGGGAATGCCCATAAAGTCTTTCACCATATCTCTCCACACAATACTCTGCCAGTGATACATTGCAAATGAGATCCCAAATAGGGTTATCTGGTATCATATATATATATACACACACACACACAGTAGAACTCGGTTATAACGATCACGGTTACAGCGAATTCACGTTTATAACGAATAATTTTGAAGGTATATTTGATTTAATGCATGTATTTCATGTTTATTACGAATTCGTTTCACGGGAATAACGAACGAATAATACACGTTAGTCGTTCCTTTACTGACATTTCGTACGTATGCATTTTCTGGTTGTGGAAGAATGTTGGGAGTCAAACGGAAAATTTTATCGGTTTCCGAAAAAGTAGAAATTATACGGGAGGTGGAAAGTGGCCAATCAAATCTGACAGTGGCAAAGAAGTATGGTTTGTCCCCATCTACAATATCACCAATTTGGAAGAATCGCGAGTTGACCCTATAAGCTTTTGAAAACAATTTATCGAAGTGTAAAAAACTTAAAACGTGTAATAAAAGTGACGTTAACGAGGGACTTCTGTCGTGGTGAACCGCTGGCTTACCTATTAGCGGACCAATTTTGAAAGTTCAAGCGGAAAAATTTGCTGTTCAACTTGGTTATAGCGATTTTAAATGCAAAAATGGGTGTATTGATCGCTTTAAGAACAGAAACAATATTGTCTATGCAAAAGTAAGTGGCGAGGCGTTGTCCATTGACAAAAACGTTATTTCTGTCTGGATCAAGAATGTATGGCCAGACATCAAATGAAGGTATGGATACAACAACATTTATAATGCAGACGAAGCGGGGTTTTTTTTTATATAATTTAACGCCTGATAAAACTTTTCAATTTAAAAACGAACAGTGCATTGACGGAAAAGTTATCAAAAATAGACTCACAGGTTTAGTTTGTGCGAACATGACCGGTAGTGATAAAAGAAAGTTTCTTGTAATTGGAAAATCGGCAAAGCCTATATGCTTTAAAAACATAAAGAAACTTCCCGTTGATTATACAGCAAATAAGAAGGCTTGGGTGACATCTTGAATTTTCGAAAATGAAATTCGCAAGTGGGATAAAAATCTTCGCAGTGAAAACTGGAAAATTTTGTTATTCATAGACAACTGTCCTGCTCATTATATAGTGGCTAATTTAACAAACATAAAACTTTTTTTGCCACCGAATATGACATCTGTCTTGAAACCACTTGATCAAGGCGTAATTAGATATTTTAAATCCATTTTTTGTCGTCTGTTAGTCTTGGAACTGATAGAACGCAGAGAAAAATCCATCCGCGGAAAATGCTTATGCTTACGACTCGAAGATCACTGTACTTCACGCAATACGTTTAATGAGTGATGCTTGGAATTTGGTGTCATCATCTACGATACAAAACTGTTTTAAGCGGAATACGAGTGCGAATCTGAAGAAGATGAAGAGGATAACTTACCGTTATCAGCGTGGTTAAAAGCGCGAAACTTGGACAATTTTGAAACTTGCACAGAGATTGATAATTTTATACACATTGATAATGGCGTCGCAACTTCGGGTATACCGACAGACGCTGACATCTTAAAACATCTCTCGTACACCAAAGAAGATAATAGTAGTAGTGACTCCGAGGAAGAAAATAGCAACGATGAAAAAATCGTTACCTGGTGTGAAGCAGAAAGTGCTTTACATATTTTAACAAGATTTATGGAATCGCGATCTGTAAGTTCAGACGATACATTCAAGCATCTCAGTGGTATAAGGAACAATGATCATGGCAAAATGATTTTAAAAAATGCTAAGGGTAGGGAGTTAACCGAATCAGTCGATATAGTGGAATTACTGAGCGAGCACTTTGTAAGAGTATATCATCCAGGTGGTGACATTGCAGGAATGGAAGAACCAACAGCTTATACTTGAATTGTGATGAACGAAGTAGAGGTAAATAGTCTATTACAGAACCTCAATGTCATATCTGTGGGACTGGATGGTATACCCGCTCGTGTCGTACGTGAAGCGGCTAAAGAATTCACAAGATGTCAGTGCCCTTGACCATTTTGTTTAATTTGAACCTCGGGTCTGGGTCAGTTCCAGGGGGGTGGAAAGAGGGGAAAATAGTTCTGCTGCTTAAACGTGGTTCCACGGCTACTGTTGAAAATTACCGGCCAATCAGCATAACAGGAATCGTTATCAAGGTCTTGGAGAAAATAGTCGAGAGGAAAATACAAGATTGGACAGATGAAAATGGGATACTGTATTGGGGACAGCATGATTTTGTAAAGGGTAGGTCATGCCTCAGTAACTTGTTCACGTATTATAACACAGTGAACTGGATAACGGTAATGGGTTTACAGTAATTCTACTGGACCTTGCTAAGGCCTTTGACAGGACACCACATGGAATTCTAATCAGTAAATTGCAGCATATGGGGATGGATATAGGGTTGGTGAAATGGATAGGAGGGTAGTTGATGGAGAGATATCAGAGAGTGGTTTATTCAGGAGTAGAGTCCACAAGATAGCCTGTGACTAGTGCTGTGCCACAACGATCTGTTATTGGACCACTGCTTTTTAATTTGTTCATTAATGATATAGGAAAGGATCTGAGAGGAACAGTTCATTGGTTTGCAGATGATGCAAAGTTGGGTAGGGTAATAGTGAATGCAGATGATGTCAAAATTTTACAGGATGATTTGGATAGATTGGAGGTTTGGGCTAAGGAGAATGGATGTCAATTTAATGTGACAAAATGTAAGGTTGTACATTTTGGGATGAAAAGATTAGCAGCAGTTTACTACATTGGTGGAACTACTCCAGGAAATTGATGAGGCACGAGATTTAGGAGTGTTGGTGGATAAGGAGTTGAGGTTTAGGGGGCACATTGCAAAAGTGGCCAAATCACTTGGTTGCTGAAGAATACGTTGACAAGCAGGTTATTGTTCTTCTGTATCGAGCCTTGATAAGACCCCATCTCGACTACTGTGCCCAGATTTGGTCACCTAGGTTTCTTCTTGATGGAGGAGGAGGTTGAGAGGATCCAGAGGCGAGTGACCAAGATGATAGCAGGTCTGTGGAATGAACCTTATGAGAACAGGTTGAGGATTTGTGGGTTGCAAAAATTGGTTGATAGGTGGAGGAGAGGAGATATGATTAAGACATTCAAATTACTGAAGGGTTTCTATAAAATTAATTCAGAATATATTATTGAGAACAGGGCTGGTTGTGGGAGGATTAGGGGACATCCATGGAATCTGGTAAAAAGTGTGGTTAGTAAGGGTGTTAGAGCTGGGTTTTTTACTTTTAGAGTAGTGAATGAGTGGAATGGGCTGCCAGTCTGTGGTGGAAGCTGTGACAGTGAATGAGTTTAAGGCGAGGTATGATAGATACTGTCGAATAGTTGTGATGAACATGATTTGGGGCCTCTCTCGATGAGTCTAAGGCCTCCCTGGAGTTTCCTGTAATAATTATAATAATTTAAAACGTATGAAATATGCGTCTTGTGCAAAGCAAAGCAAAGCACGCATGATGATTTTTTATGTAAAAATGTGAAGTTTTAAAAATAAATTTTTGTTCTTTATTCTTTATATGTATGTATGCACATATGTATTTATGTTATCCAATATACCTATGCTGAGAAAAATCTGAAAACATTTTTAATTTGCTCAAATGATGGCCTTCTTGGATATAACGTATAAATGTTATTACGAACAAATATATTTGTCCCATGGAATTCGTTATATCCGAGTTCTACTATATATATATATTATTATATATATAGTTCTATATAGTTTATTATATATATTATCTATATAGTATAATATATATATATTATATATATATATACAGTATATAGAACTATATATATAATTTGCATCTTAGATGCAAGTGCTGAGTTGCATCTAAGATGCAAATATGACCTCAATAGGATCGGTCATATTTTTGCAGCAATGGAGTTTGGCACCTCACTAATGCCAGATCTGGCATTAGTGGGGTGCCAAACTCCATTTCTGCAAACATATGACCGATCCTATTGAGGTTATATTTTTTTGCTAGATGCATGGCCACATTATGTTTCATGTGCATTAAGAACTAAATGCGTTTAGGTTCTTAATGTGGGATGATGACTGAATTAAGAATCCTGTCTAGCCACTGCAACATTGTTCCAAGTAAATTGAAAGGTGGCACTATTCAGAGTACTTTCATACTGTTATTACAGTGTGATTGCTTTAGTGATGAGGCCACTGGAAGAGAAACATTAAGGCATCAGTTGAGACAATGCAGCTGCTGCTTCCAATGCTTCACCATTCAGGTGTGACAAGCAAGCATCAAATCTTCTGGATACAAGCTAGTTACTAGTCTTGGTGTTGTATTTAGAAAATCGGCTACCATACTGTGATCAATTGAGATGTCCTGCAGGTCATTTATTATTCTTTTGATGTCTTTCTGGTGAAAAATCATACGAGGCATGGGATGAAATGTTTTTGACACATCGCAAGAGGTGATTTTCTTTCATTAGTTTTTGTCAGCAGCTGCCATTTTACAGATTCCATTCAGGTGTAAGCTTTTCTCCATATCTTTCACAATGATCGCTCTTTTTCTAGCTTCCACAGATGAGCAGCTCATAATTTTCTATATATCCCTCATTATTCTCTGGACTTGTCCATACCATTACAAGGAACACATTTCCATTCTTCCCATGACAGACACTTCAGCTTTCTTCTCTATTCAAATATCACATCTTCATTAAAAAGATCATATCCATATGGATTCTCATATTTTATCTGAAGTAATCCATTTCCACAACTAATACGTTTCCTTTGGCTGTAGTAAAACTCCGACACTCACATCCATATCCACCTGATACAAGCTCCTTAATTTTCCTCAAAATGACTACATAAATAATCATTCGTGCAGCATGTCCCTGTCTGTTTGCAATGCTATTTCTGATTTGCATCAGCCGGACCAATCCATCGCAAGGCTCATATACTTGCAATTATCCACGTATTTTAGTTCCAATCTATAGTTCAGAATGTTCTACTCTCTCTTGTCTAATTATTAAATAATATTATTAACAAATTGACTTTTGGGCTCTCAAAGTTCATGTTATTATTATTATTATTGGAGCCTGTGTAGCTCAGTGGATGTGGCGTTTGCACACCACGGCGCTTGGCCGCACGAAGGAAGACTTGGTTTCGAGTCTAGTCGCCGACTAGAGGAAATTTTTCTAAGCCTTTTTCGACCGGTTCCCGAGTTAGTCGACCTCTGGCACGGGCAAGCAGGTTTTTCCTCCCGTAAACTCAAGAAAATCGACCGTAGAACCCACATTATTTCAGACATTAAATATATTATGTTAGGGACCACGAGATGGCGGCACATTTGAGCTGTCTCTCTTCACTGTGTACCACTTAATTAGTGATAGCCTTGGGATATCTATCTCTGATTGGTACCAGTGGAGATTAAACTGCCCACTCAGTCTCCAAAAGTTAGATAGGGCTAAATGGCCTCGCCTACTCCCGTATACGGGAATAAAAAAAAGGTGTTAGCTGATTTTTTTTATTATTATTATTATTATAGGCGACTCCAGTGAGTCCTTAGACTCATCGAGGGAGGCCCTAAACATCATATCAAGAACAACTATTCAGCATTCACACAGTGTATCATACTTTGCTTTCATTTCATTTACAGTCATGGCACCAACAACAAACTCTGGTAGCTTATTCCACTCATTCACCACTCTCCAAGTAAACCAAACCTAGTTCTAACACCCTTACTAACTATACTGTATTCTTGCTCAGTTTCCATAGATGGCTCCTAGTTCTCCCATCACCAGACCTGTTCTAAAAAATTTCTTAAATTAAAACCATTCAGTAATTTGAATGTCTAAATCATATCACCACTTTTCCGCCTATCAACCGATTTCTGTAACCGACAGATCTTCAACCTGTTCTCGTAAAGTTCATTCGATAGACCAGCTATCATCTTGGTCACTCACCTCTGTATCCTCTCTACCTCCTCTCCATCAAGAAGAAACCCAGCGGTCCAGATCTAGGCACAGTAGTCAAGATGGTGTCTTATCAAGGCTCGGTAAAGAGGAACAATAACTTACTTATATCTGCTTGTCGAAGTATTCTTCAGTAGCCAAGTGATCTGATGAGCTGATTTAGCCGCCTTTGCTATGTGCTCCTTACACTTCAACTCCCTATCCACCAATACACTCAAATCTCTGGCTTCATAAACCTCCTGGAGTACAGTTCCACCAATGTGATATACTGCTGCTAATTTTTTCACCCCAAAATGCATATAACCTTGCACTTTGCCACATTAAATTGACACCCATTCTCATTAGCTCAGACTACCGATTCTATCCAAATCATCCTGCAAAATTTTGACAGCATGTATATTCACTATTGCTCTACCCATCTTTGCCTCATCAGCAAATAAATGAACAGTTCCTTTCCCATATCATTAATGATCAAATTAAATAACTAGTTCAAGTACAGAACCTTGCGGCACACACCACTAATAACAGACCTTCTTTTGGACTCCACTCCTGAATAAACTACTCTCTGATATCTCTCCATCAACCAGCCTCCTATCCATCTCACTAACTCTATATCCATCCCCATGTGTTGCAGTTTACTGATTAGAATTCCATGTGATATCCTGTCAAAGGCCTTAGAAAAGTCCAGCAGTATGACTGTAAATCCATTACCCTTATCCAGTTCAGCAGTCACTGTATTAAACAACGTGAGCAAGTTACTGAGGCATGATCTTCCCTTCACAAAACCATGCTGTCCTCCATCCAGTATCACATTTTCATCTATCCATTCGGGTATTTTGCTCTTGACTAATAGCTCCAAAACCTTGACAACGATTCCTAATATGCTGATCGGTCGGTAATTTACAATAGCAGTCTTGGAATTATCTTCCCCTCTTTCCATCCCCTTAGGACTAATCCAGAGCTGAGACTTAAACAATTTGGTCAAGGGACTGACAATTTCTTTGCCGCTTCATGTAAGACTCGAGCTGGTATACCATCCAATCCCACAGATGTATTTACATTAAGGTTCTGTAATATACTATTCACTTCCATTTCATTCACTTCAATTCCTGTATTCGTTCTGTCATTCTTGCAATGTCACAGCCTGGATGATATAATTTTGCAAGGAACTGTTCACTTAGTAATTCTACTATTTCAGCTGATTCAGTTACCTCCCTGCCATCGGCATTCCTTAGAATCATTTTGCCGTATACATTTTTTCTTTTACTTGCAGCATATCGAAAGAACTGATTGGGATTCACTTTAGCTTGCATTGCTAATTTCCTTTCATAATCTGCTTTTGCTTTTCTTCCCACACTAGTTACCCTTCTGGCCTGCTTTGTACTGCTCATGTGCCTGCAGGTCACCTTAAAATTTTTTCTCCTTAAATTTCATCCACAATTGTTTCTTTTTTTTTTTTTTTGCAGCTCAAGCTTAATGGTGTTATTCATCCATGTAACTCCCACTTGATTTACTCTCCAGACTCAAATATGCAATCAGCCATTACCTCCCTCGAACGCTCCTTAACCACTTCCCATGCACTATCAACATCCAGCCCTTGCAGTTTAACACGCCATTGCACTGATCTAAGCAATCTCCTAAGATTGTCATACTTACCAGCCTGGTAATTCCACATGTACCCTGTCTTAATTGAAAATTCCACACATTTAGCCACTTCCCAGGTCAAGACCTTACGATCACTCTCACCAATAGGTGGCAATAGGGTCATATTCATAATAGTCAAGTTCTCAGATGCAATTACTAGATCAAGCACTCTCGAATCCCTAGTATATTCCATTTCATGCAGTCTCAGGTAGTTATTCATTAGTAACTGCATAAAATTTATTTCCTTCCTCCCATTTGTCCTCTCCTCCCTCCAGTCAATGTTACCATAGTTGAAATCCTCTATAATAATTTCCTGTCCTCTACTCATTGAGTCTATTTGCCCATGCATACTCTCTCCATCATCTATTCCGTCGCCTGGTCTATAGCAGCACCCAACTGTAAAATTTTGTTCTGCTGACCTCAATCTCACACCGGATAGCCTCAAATGGCTATTTTCCCTATCCTGAAGTTGAACTTCTATTCTCTTTGGTTGCAGTTCATCAGCATCATCAATAACACTTCTCCCCCCATTGTTTTCTCTCTATCTTTCCTGAAAACACAATATCCCTCACATTCTATCCCACTAGCTATATCATCATCTGTTAGCCATGTCTCACTAATGCCAATAACCTGTGGCCAGGAAGAACTAACTAAGGCCAAAAATTCCTCCTTCTTATTTCGAATGCTCCTTGCATTAGTGTACATAAAGTGCAGAAATCCCCTATCCCCACACTTCTTTTGACGCCTTATACTATCTATCCCATTTTGGTTTGTTATTCTTTGTCCTAACTCAGGCATATTATACACATTCTTACACTCAACTGCCTCACTAATGTCTGCATGTCCATTCTTACACTCAACTTGCTTCTTTTTGTTAGCTGATCCACTAGGTAGACATTTTTGTATTCGCCCTATGCATCATCCTGCAGAACCGAGCTATCTCCCTCATTGCAGCTATCTCTTCATTACTTTTTAATTAGTCAAACCATTCACTTGCTCTGTACTTTTACTTTCACCATCAACTATCACTTTTAAACTCACTCTCTATGCTATATGGCATTACATCACAATTTTCTATTGCATTCTGACTTTCATCCACTACGTCAGTCTCGCGTCCTGAAACACACTTCAGATCCTCGCTTTCATGACACTTTCCCACTACTATCGCTCTCAAACCAAACTCCAGTTGCTCTCGGCAAAGCATACATTCCACAGACCTTACACTGGACGAATTCCCTTTGGTTACATTCTTATAACAAATACAGCGATTTGGACACCATTGCCTTTCATCGCTTTGGTGCCATGTGCTACTCTACGTATCTAACGTGTCTTATCAAAATACTAAATTAACTCTATTGAAAACAAACTTTTTAAGCTAAACTAATTAACTCCGCAACATAGTCTAATTCTAGCACAATTTTTAAACTAATAACGCTATCTTTTAGAAAACTAAATAACTTATCTTTCAGAGCTCTTCAAACACAATACTACCATCAATGCGCGCTTTTTCTATCTCCTCAAAAGGGTGACCACCAGCAAAAATATTTAGTACCAACTTATGCAAGAAAAAGGTACTAAATCTTAATAAAAAGTACTGTTTCACTCTATTTAGGGCATTTTATGATATTACTACCTTATTATGATAGATGAACTCAATGTAAAACTTCTAAAGTAACACATGTATGACAAAAATGAAAAGAAAAAAAAGTCAAACTCACCTCAATGTAGTCATCTGAGTCCAAGAGCTGTAGTTATCAATCATCATAACAGAAGTCCCAGTTGTAACTCTAGCACTTAACGTGTATTAATATAAATAAATCAGCTAACGCCCTTTATTCCCTTATAGGGAGTAGGCAAGGCCTTTATACCCTATCTAGCTTTTGGAGACTGAGTGGGCAGTTCAATCTCCACTGGTAGATATCCGGTGGAGATTGAAATAGATAGAGCCATAGAGCTTCCATGGCTCTATCTATTTCAGGCCTTCAAGACCACCACAACAGTGAAGATAACATTCCTGTTTGAGTCCTTTACTGGTATTAAATTGACTGAAAGTTTGTCTACAATCTTTACAGCGAATTCAGATCTTCGATACATGCTCTGCACCATCTCTTCTGTTCCTTTATTTCTATACCTACTCACTTCAATAACTACCATATTCTATTCTTCTGGACATTATCATAAGTTTTCTCTAGAGTTCTTAGCAACTATTATCTGGGATCTTTGTCATAAGGAGAATTTGTATCCATACAGGATTGCCTGCAATAAAAACATACCATTCTTCTGCCATTACTGAGAATATCCTAAATTCAATTTCTTACAACTAAACTAAATATATGATTTATTTTTTAGGTAGGAGATGAATTTTGTTGCCTGGTGTGAGACCACCACCCTCCTTATTGGAGGATTGAATTGGTTTTAAAAAGATTCATGTTGGGTCTAGACTATTTCAGGACTATGTAAAAAACAATTACAAATACAATATATATACCGGTGTATATATATAATTGATGATAAATAGAAAAAAATCCTTAGTCCATCCACAGTACCAAATGTACTAGTTTTCAAATCATCTTTCCTGGGTGGGAACAACATAGACAAAAAATATCTTTATCCAACTCATGGTACTAATATACACTGCTTGGAAGGAAGCCTACAGACACCATAGTGTAAGGAAAAAACAGCCATGGCACCCATCTTAATAAGATATAGGACCTTATTTTGCTTTGATGACTGCAGCAATACTATAGGGCATAACTTTCCACAAGCGTACAATAGTAGTAACTAAATAGTACAATAGGAATTTTCGCCCATTCTTCTTGTAGGCATGTAATGAGGTCCTGGGCTGTTGTGCTTCAGCTTATTCAACAGATGTTCAATAGAATTAAGATCAGGGCTCTGTGGAGGCCAGTCAAATGTGGTGACATTCATGTCTACAAACCATGCAGTTACAGCAGCAGCCTTATGACATGGTGCATTGTCTTGCTGAAAGAGACATGTCATTTCCATAGAAACACCACAATGTATGAAGCATTGCATTTTACAGAATGTTCAGATATTTCTTGGAGTTTAATGTTCATGGCACCACAAAGAGAACTCTGCGGTTAAACCAGGAAAAATACTATCACATCGCCACGTCTGAATTTCATAGCTATGGTTACACTCCAGTCAGAGATGCTAACCAGGCATCTGCCACGCAACACACCTGTCCATCTGCTCAGTAGAGCATAGTGTGATTCGTGGCTCCATAACAGCCTTCCATGTCCCACCATTGAAGACAATGCTGCATGTTGGTTGGGGTAATGTGGGGGCTTACATACTGTGGTCCAACCAAATAAGACCATGCTATGAGCCTCGGTTCTCAATGTTTTTGTGTATATTTGTGTTACAGTCAATTCAAGGAACATCGCATTTAACATGTCGGCCAATGAATGACAGTTTTTGCATATTATTCTTTGTGGCACCCTACTGTCATGTTCAGTGAGTTTGGATATCAACTACAAGTGCTACCACTGCAGGTAGCACTTGTAGTTGACTCCCTGCACTTCCATCTCAGAATTTTGTTGACAAATTGACCTGGGATGGTCCAATTTGTCAACAATGTGCCAAACAGATAGGCATGAAACATGGCATCTTATCACAATTCCTTTTTGCAGCCATTTCACCCTGACACATTTGCTCACGTGGAAGCAACATATTCCTCCAATTTATACTGGCCACAAACATGCAAGTCACTACATGACATGATGCACCTTGTCCACAGGGATATCAATTGACTTCTTCCCAAGCAATGTGCTACAGATTTACAAAAATCTTTCATGGATGGAATTCACACTGTATATAAATATAAAATGCCTACTGACTTGAGCATATTATTTATTTCTCTATAACTCTTCAGATCTCCCTTACAGCTCTTCTTATGCATGAATGATATAAACAGACATATATGACAAGGTCCACTAGTAAGGTGCGTCCACAACCACAATCACTTTGCTAAAGCTTGTCAGGGTCTGTACTACTTTACTACCACCATATCAACAGTTCTACAATACTCAACGAGGACTAGCTGCGTTTCCATTTTTTAATGCTTGATTGCCTAACATCCTCTCCTCTACTCTCACTTCAAGTATCCTTTCTTTTAGCAATTGCCCCATTTACTCGATATTCCACCACATTCTCATATAATATACCTTAATATTTCTTAAAATTTTGAATAAAAATTATACTGAATCCTACTCAAGATGGCCTTGTCTATCACATCAGGCTTCAGCAGAGTGGCGCTACATTTTCATCAGATCAGATGTTCTATTTCACTACTTTCTTTAGACTTAACTACCATTCTTTCAAATCCCAAGAGATTTTTATTGCTTAACTATTTATTATATGCACATTTTCTTGCCTTTAATCTTCTAAGGGCCTGTTTAAAGCAGCTCCTACATTTCTCTTTGTAGGAAGTTTTCGATATTGAGACCACATTGTAATATAAGTTTATTAAAATTAACAATTAAAACCCGACAAGTTCTGGGGAAGTGGTACATAAAAACGTTTTACACAACAAAAGTCTATGAATAATTAATTACACATATTAGATGTTTTTGAACAACTGTTAAATAATTGATAAATCAGAATACAAATGATAAATTCATTACTGTATGCATGTTGGACCATTGTTAGTTGTTGCTATCACGTAAGTTATTCTATGCCCGTGACAGTTAAATTTGAAGAACGCAGACCATATTTGAGTAAAATCAAGCCTTATTTTTATTGCATCTTGTAGAGATCGTAAGCATTTGTGAAGCTTCTTTAAATTTTCTTGTGAAACAGTTATCGATATATATATATATATATATATACATACAACATTTTTGTTTGTTGCCAGAGTACTTGATGGCCATTGGAGATTGAATTGTCCACTCAGTATCCAAACGTTAGATAGGGAAAAAACGGTCTCGCTTACTCCCTATACGGGAACAAAAAGTCGTTAACTGAGCTATATGTCTATGCTACTTTAGTACCAGGAGTAGTACTATTTTTTGATAATTTTATACAGATACTGACTTTAACGTCATTCTGGTGCATTTATGTTACTGTGCAGCATTTATCGTTAAAGTAGACTTTTAGTACAAGATATAAAAAAATCGCTAATGCCTTTTATGCCCAAAAGAGAGAAGGGAAGCTGTTTTGTCCTAAGTTTTTGGAGACTGAGGGGACAGCTAATCTCAACCTGTAGCCAATAAAAGAATAGCTGGCCCACGCTAGAGAATATTAAATTAAACTGCATAAAATGAATAGGGTACAGTATATACCTGTTTTCATTTCATGGTATCAACGCTGGTACAATATATTGTCTGAAATAGTGCGAATTCTACTGTCAATTTTCTTCAGTAGCGAGATTATAATAATAACAAAAAAAACGTTTATGGGAGAAAAACATTCTTTCTGCTGTCAAAAATGAACTAACGTCCGAAGGAACTGGTCAATGAAAAGCTTAGAAAAAGTTCCTCTATTTGGCAAATAGAATTAAACTCAGAATGATCTTTCTTCAGGGAGAACTAGTGCTATGAATACAAATACCATTACAAGATTGCTTGAAGAACTGTTTGTTCTTTTATTGGTAAAATGAAACTATTTTCTCTTTTCACTACAATTCAACCATTTTAATAAGAAATTAGGCAAAAGAAGAATATCTATAGCTCATATGCCAGAAAACTTCATTTTTTTTGGGATAATGAATACAGCAATAAAATTTTTTGCATACATTCGTCAACTCAGAAAAGTGCAAGAGTATTCAGTATCCTCGATATTCTGTCCTCCATACATTTTATATGTGACTCCCACTCATCGAAATTATAAGTGAAAGGTCTATATTACAAGCCTGTGTAGCTCGGTTGAAGTGGCGTTTGCACTCTACGACACGTGACCTCACGAAGAAAGATGGGTTCAAATCTAGTCACATTTTCTAAGCCTTTCCTTCACCGGTTCCCGCGTTACTCGATCTCTGGCACAGGAAAGCAGGTTTTTTCTCCCTGAAACTCGGGGTTTTCATCCCGTAAACTCAAGAAAATTGCTCGTCGAACCTATTTTCAGACATTAAAAAATTATATTGTGTTAGGGATTACGAGATAGCGGCACTTGCTAGCCGTCTTCTTTACTGCGTACTGATTAATTAGTAGCCTTGAGCTAGCTACCTCTGATTGGCTATCAGTGGAGATTGAACTGCTCACTCAGTCTCCGAAAGATAGGGCTAAAACGGCCTCGCTTACTCCCTATACAGAAATAAAAGGCGTTAACTGATTTTTTTTCCACTTAGATACTACAGGCTCTGTAGACGGAGTATTAATTTTTAATAAACCTGATGGGGAGTAGGGGCACTAAATTGAAGAATGTTTATTTCTGTAACATCACTATTTTTCTTAAGATGCCATTCAGATACGATTTTATTATTTTTTTTTTTATTACTGAAGTAATTTAGATGATGAGGTGCCTTCAATTATAGGATACTAATATATTTTGGAAATTACTCCACTTTTCCTACATAGTATTGAGATTGCAAAGGCTATTGTTGTTTTTCAGGTCTGGTTTAAGAAGATGTGTGCACCTCTGAGTGATTATATGAAAGAAAATGATGGTAAAATTACATGAATCCTTTCGCGATGTATATCAGCTTAAAGCAATAGTCTCATCTGTGGCTGAAATACCAGTCTTCACCTTATTTCCAAATAATTGTATTTTATGAAACAAAGACATTTTCAAATTGACATAAGATAGTATTAATCGTGTACAATTCGGTGTAAGTGGTGTTTGTACTAAACTGCTGGAAGAGCCTCATCAGTTCGATTTTAGTTGCCGACTAGAACTTTTTCTAAGCTTTTTTTTTTTTTCGACCGATTCCTGAGTTAGTCGATCGCTGGCACAGGTTTTTCTTTCTCCCTAAAACTCGTTATTTTTTTTGTCCCATAAACTAAAATAAATCGACCGTATCACCCACATTACTTCGGAGATTAAAAATATTAGGAAGCATGAGATGGTGGCACTTGTTAGCCATCTCTTCACTGCATGCCACTTAGATTAGGAATAGCCTTGGGCTTGCATTCTCTGATTGGCTACCAGTGGAGAATAAACTGCCCACTCAGGCTCCAAAAGTTAGATACGCTAAAATAGCCTCGCCTACTCTCTACAAGGGAAGGGAATAAAAGGTGTTAGCAGAGCTGATATTTATCTTGACTAAAAAGAAAATGTATAGGTATATGTTCCCATAATTCTCTAGTGAGAATTCATTAATTATGCATTAAATAAGAAATGAAATGATTTTAGCCAATTAAACAATTTATCTAATGATATTCATTATTAAAAACAACTGAACCTAGAGCTGTTTTTTTTAGCATACAATGGATTCCAGTTACCTAGGCCACATCTGGAATAGCATAACTTGGCCCAATTAAGCATATGTTCCAATTACATGAAGTTACACATAAAGTGGTATATGTACATAAGCCAAAATACAAGTGGCTTTAAAGTAAAATAATTGCCAATAATTTATTCTAGGAATTGAATAAATGTAACCTGTTCATTTTTTGACTGAAAATGAAAAAAATGAGTGCAACTATCTGGTGCAGATATAAAACTGGTTTCCTCCATGAAACAGAGTTGTAATCCAGCAATAAATTTTCTAGCATTTTCAAAATCTTCATTATAGTATGGAAGACTGTCTTCAATGGATGCAAATTCTTCAGTTACTCATGTGGTTCACGTCTCATTGGACATCATTTTCACTCTCGGCCATATCTGGCACATCCATGATTAAATGCTTGCAACCACAGTGAGCAAAACAGTTTTGAATAGTTTTGGTTTATTCCTTGCTCTATCAGTCTAACTGTATTGCTTGTAAAAGAATAACTTTTGTGTTGGCCACCTTATCAATTGTAAAGTACCACTAACATTTTTCTTGATTTCCGTTTGTGATTCCATGCCCCAACTATAAGCCAATTCTTAAAAAATGTCATCCATGCATTTTGTTGGAAGTACTGAAGTGGTAAACTCTCCATTCTAATCTCTTTAAAACGTTGAAGTCTGGCTCTTTTTTCCAATAACAGCTTTCATTTACCAATTCCTGATATATCTGAATAGCATAACACAATCTGTTGTGACATGATAAAATAGTCCCATTTCATCAGCACTAAATTTTTGAAGCGACAACACTCCATATGGTAGAGACAGTTGGCCCAATTAAATGGAAAACGTGTCACAAATAAACGAAATGAATTCTTGTTATATTCTCATTTTGTTTTTGTTCCTCTATGCTAGATGCATGTCAAATGTTGTTTTATTATAGCTCACCTATTTTTGGCATATACATTCAAGTTATTTTATTTTTCCACAATGATGATCTGATTCGTAGTACATGTGCAATAAGTTTCCAACTTTCTGAAGCTGGGATTCATTAAAAAAAAACAATTCCTCATATTTCATCCACTCAGCATGAAATTATTAATACTCTTTTGGCAGTGCTTGAGTTTTAATCACTTTGCCAAAATGAATAAAATGTGGTGAGTGCAATCGTAATTGAACCATCTGGACATAATCCTCTGTGTATCCTTTTAAAATACTATTTTTTATTAAATTCTATCAGCAAGAGTGCAAGTATTATAATATAATTTCAACACAGCGTCTCTATTGCTTTGTACTGAAATGGCTTGACAGATTGTGAGCGTGTCTGCTGAAAAATCTTAAAAGGAATTTTGTATTAAAATACCTTTTACACAGATTTTACGAGTATGCTAAGTCCCACTAAAAATACTTGTGTATTAATAGAAAAACGTAATATTAATCAACTTGGAAATAATTTTTTGAAGTTATTGAATATTTTGAGATCAAAAAGCTTGTGTAAGAATAAAAGAAATTACATATGAGGTAAATTGTGTCTAAGCATACCACTAGTCAACTAAAATTCCAGATAGATTAAGGGATTAAGTAACGACCTGAGGCTACTCCAAACATGAAGGTCGACATTACACAGGGTTTCCCGTCTCAGTGCACTGATCGATGATTGTGAAGGGTGCAGAACATCAAGGGTCCCAGGGGATTACTACGTAAGAAAAGACGGTCATCGGAACCAAATAAATAGCAGTGTGCTACGTTGAGACGGATTTTTGTTTTTTCCGTTCCTGGAAGTTTGAGTTTTGGGTATGTTCTGGAGTGGAGTTTCCCTTCGTGGACAAGGAAGTTACAAGGTCACGTGGAGTTCCGACGGGAGAGTTCAGACTCATGACGATATCCAAGTCACCGTAAGCGGAGGTGTTCTGCGAAATACGATGTTCGGAAACGGCAACTAAGCTTCACTAGAATCGTGGGTGATGAATTGTTATCTCGATCGGAGACCTTCATTCAAGAAGCAAAGGCCAGGAGAACGATGCAGCTAAAGCAAGTTGTATTAGGAGGAACCAGATACCAAACGTCCAAGCAGTAGGAATTAATTTGTCCGCTGATAACAAGGAAGAAGTCTCGCAATTTTCGAAAGGGATGTCCTAGTGCAGTGACAAGGTCTAACGGGAATAAGAAGAGATAATCGCTCGAATCAACCTGAGAGGACCAGACTTTGTGAAAAGTAAGAACTTTCCATTATTTAGTCAGAAACCAACTTAGATTGTGATGGTGGTTTGAATTGATGAAATTGATATAAAGTTAATGTTGCAGGACTTTAGGCCTTGAGCTAATATCTGAATTAATTAATTCATGTAAGAAAAAGCCTAGCTCAAATTATGGTAAAACTGCTTGAGTTTATTAATGTAGAAATTCCTTAAGCATGTTTTTATTATATGTTGACGATTGGAATGTATATACATTTAAGGGGGGGGGGGTAAAATTCTAGACAGGTGGTCCTAAATAGAAATATCCAGATGGTTGTGGGATATGATTGGATAACTTTAGAGTTATTAGTTAGAGCTTACTTACAAAAATTAAGTGAATTTAATATTGTAAGTTGTATATACTTAGTCATGAATTAACTATTTTATTGTCAAAATAACTTGCCTGATCTCTAATCCAATGCAATACTCATAAAATCGAACCTATGTGTCTTGAAGTAGATATTGCCACGACTGTAGAGTACAAAACATATACAGGTAAAGTGGTATATAGATTATTTGGAGATAGCTGTCATACTGGGTGTTCTATTCTACAGAGGGAGATATTTCTCTTATCCTACAATTTTGGTGGCGCAGCTGACTTACAAACAAATTTTCCAAAATTTAAAATTAGAATATAACACCAGTAAATCAGACAAGGAATTTGGCTCCAGCCCGAAGCACTTTCTTTGTTCTTGACGTCTTGCACATGTGATCCTTACTATTTGCGGTCATAAGATAGAAGTAACTTAGTTTACGATAAAGCAACAAGGAAGTTCAATTGGTACTCATACAAGACAAATTAAGGTACAGATATTAAGCAAAATTAAAGTAACAAACAAAATTTTTACAATGGTGCAGCCGACAGGATTTAATTAAAGTAATTAATAAGAACCATAATTAGTAACAAAAACATAGATTTTAACACTGCACAATTCATTGCAGAGAAAATTAATCACACACAAAAGTTCATCATAGGAAAATTCTTCATGGATATAAATGAAAAAATAAACATTTCCCATATATGAAAAAAAAAAGAAATTTATGTATTATTTCGATTATATTTAGCATTCTGAAATTTTTTATTCCATATAAAGTTATTAATATTCTTTCTTACTATAACCAGTTGCACGAGAAGTACAAAGAGCAGGCGAGGAAGGTGACTAGCTTGATAAGGTAGCAAAAATGCAGTATGAGTAGCAGTTAGCTAAAGCAGCCAAAAAAAAAATCCTAAGGAGTTTTTTCGATATGTCGCCAGTGGAAGTAAGAATGATTATGGTAGAATGGGATTAATTGGTGAAAACGGAGGAATTATAACCGCTGCGGAGGTTATAGTTGAGATATTTAGTGAGCAATTTTTAAAGGTATTTCATTCTTGCGAATGTGACATCATGCAGAACTTGAAAGCAGTGGGAGAAGAGGAGGAGGAACTGTTAGTAAGTGAACAGGAGGTATATGAAGAATTGAATAGACTTGATGTAAATAAGGCTGTGGGACTTGATGCTATTTCACCACGTGTCTTGAGGGAATGTGCCAGAAAGTTAACAACAGCTTTTGTATATCTTTTCAACATGAGTCTCTCACTGGGTCAAGTTCCAAAAGAGTGGAAAGAGGGTAAAATTGTTCCAATTCATAAGGGAGGTGATAAGAGTAAGGCTTTGAATTATAGACCAGCCTGTGTGTCTGGAGTTGCGGTTAAGGTATTAGAGAAGTTAGTTAGGAATAAGATTCAGAATTGGGTTGACAACAGAAAAATACTCTTTGGTGGCCAGCATGGATTTACTTAAGGAAAATCGTGCTTTAGCAACCTGCTTACTTTTTATAATAAAGTGACAAATGCGTTGGATAAGGATGTTGCATACACAGTGGTATATTTAGATTTTGCAAAGGGGTTTGATAAATTGCCACATGACAAGCTGGTAATTAAATTGGAACGGATGGGGCTGAACAGTAGATTGGTTCACTGGATTGGAGATTGGTTGTCTGATAGGTATCAGAGAGTTGTCTATGGAGGAGCGATATCCCAGAGGAGGAAAGTTACTAGTGGTGTACCTCAAGGGTCTGTTTTGGGTCCATTGCTGTTTAATTTGTATGTAAATGATATCTGGAGAGGTCTGAATGGTGATGTGCAGTTGTTTGCAGATGATGCAAAGTTGGGTAGAGCTATCAGGAGTAGTGTGGATGCTGTAGCTTTGCAAGAGGACTTGAATACACTGTCTGAATGGTTAAATAAGTGGGGATGTCAATTCAATGCCTCAAAGTGTAAGGTTTTGAAATATGGGAAGTAGAGATGGGATGTAAAGTACACAATCTGTGTGAATATCTTGGAAGAGGTAGAGGAAATGAGAGATCTGGGAGTGATTGTAGACAAGGACCAAAAATTTCGGGGACATGTTACTAAAATAGTGAAGACAACACAGCGGATAATGGGAATGATGCGGAGGACATTGACTTGTAGAAGTAAGGATGTTATGGTTCCTTTGTATAAGGCTTTGATCAGGCCACATATGGATTACTGTGCACAGATCTGGTCACCTGGTTTTCAAAAAGATGAAATTGCGTTGGAAGAAGTTCAGAGGCGATTGACTAAGGTGGTTTCTGGTCTCTGGAATGTAGAGTATGAAGACAGATTGACAAAATGCAATTTGCAGAAATTGGTGGATAGGAGGAGGAGGAGGGGGATATGATTGAGACATATAAGCTGTTGAGTGGTTATTACCAGATTAACGTTGAGGAGGTTTTGCACAGAATGGGTGAGGATAGCAGGAGAACAAGAGGTCATTCCTGGAAGCCGTATAAGGAGGGTGTGAGCAAGGGAGTGATGAGCAGGTTTTTTGCATGGAGAGTGGTGAGTGATTGGAATGCTTTGCCTGAGAGTGTGGTGTGTGCAGAGACAGTGAATATATTTAAGGCACAGTATGATAAACTGTGTGTATAACAGTGGACCTTCCACAATGAGTCTTTGACTCCATGGAGGTTTTTATAATAATAATAATAGGCTTTGGTAGATGGAATATTAATTTTTAGAAAATAGGGTAGTTAGGGAGAAACAGCACCATATTTAAGAATATTCCGGGATAATAATTATTTCCAACTAATACTTAATTATATACATATTCCTAATTAGGCAGAATAAACAAAATTACTGAATCCACCCATAAAACAATATCAGAATTTTTGTTCAGAATTATTCAAAAGAATGGAACTGGAAATTTCTGACAAACTAGTTATTGTATAAAGACTAGTATTGCAGCTGCAGATGACACTTTAGCTTATGCTGATTTACATTATTATGATAGTATAAGGTAATTTTATTATATTTTTTAATTAATCAAAAGTGCACCTATAATCTTAAACCAGCTCTGTAAACGATAACGACGTACAATATATCTTTCCTACGCAGGAAAAGTGAAGTCATTTTAAAAAATGCACGTGTATTCAATAACTGAAACGCCTCAACTTCTGAATCAGTTCAGATAAAATGTATATCACATCTGGATGGGTGTCTAAGTGTGCAGAAAAATAGTGAATGGTTCGCAGAATGAACATTATTAAATATGATGCTTATTCTCCCTAAACCATCATATTCCAGTTTTCTAAATATTAATATTCCATCAACAGAACCTGTAGTATCTAAGTAAGAAAGAATATTTATAACTTTTTAAGACGAAACAGAAATTAGGAAATTCACCGATCAATAAAATATTACTTTCTCTGTGTAAGAATAAATATATTATGAAAATATAATTAAAATTTAAATAAATACATAAAAAATACTATATTTTGTGAAATTTATCTTGCACTTCATTTACTTATCATATATTGGTATCAATGCAATATCGTTTCAATTTTCTAGTGAATAACATTTCAGCGAATTTTTTGCTCAGAGACTGCTGCCCTGCTTCCTAAAGCAGTTTGAAACAAGTTCCATGTTTGGTCTCTAGAGTAGAAGTTTCAAATCATGTATTAAATGAATAAAAACACAAAAATATACTGAAGTAATAAAAATCCTTAGCGTACCTGTAGTACCAATAGGTTGACAACCATTCATAGGTGAGAGTCACATAAAAAATTACTGCTTTTCTTGTCTATTTCTTTATATATTATTATCATTAACAGAATTCATCTTAATTACCAACAGTATTTATTGAACTAGTATTACTTTATATTATACACATACAGTGACAATGAGTTATGTTTAACTGTTATGTATAATTAAATTGTTATCACAAAGAATGCACAGTAGTTTTAAAAAATTAATTTTACTGTACATACGAGTCACATGATACTAATGAAAATACAAGGTGCCTTTGCAATTAATAAAAAAGTCATTTGAATATACAGAAAATGTAATGAAACAAATTTTGCACATATTAAAACAGCTATACATGTGATTGTATGTATAAAAAAAATTAAATTACAACTCAGCAATAAGGTCTCTTACTGAGAGACTGCAAACAACACTTCTCTTTCATTAATTTTTTTATTTTTTTTGAAAGCATAGGATAGATATCATGGAGATAGGATGAGTTGTAAAACAACAGTTATCCATATGAGCAATGCTTTTCAAATTTATACCAAAAGTTAATTTAATTATGGATATTTAATAACACTAATTTTACAATCACTGATACATCAGATTGAAATAATAATTACTGAGGTAGTTGTGAACTCATACTGCTCCAATTTTTTAATTTAAAAAAAATCAACAAAAGCAACTTAGTTGAACTGCACAACTTCTTTTATTTTTGAAAAGATGAATTTTTAAGCCCATTGCTAGCCAGTAACAGAATAACAATCATACTTTAAAGGAACAATTCATACTTCAAGTCACTTGCTTTCCCAGAATAAATTTAACTTCCTACAGGACTTGATTTACAACTCATCATCAATAACAAAAGTGGTTGTAGTTATTGTGCAAATTATTAACAAATTTAGTAACAACAGACTAAAATATCTACAGCCCATATTTAAATTATATTATAAATTAAAACATCTGTGCATACATTTTATTCAGTGCATATTTGAAAGTTAAAAGAATCTGAAAATATTATAAACAAAACAATTTTTTTTTTTTTGTTAGTGAATATCAATAATGTTCAAAAATTATGACAAAATTTTTAGGATTTTAAAGTAGGACATTTTTAATCATAACAACAATCAGATTTTTAGCTATCTTTATTTTTTTTATATCACCAATGGAAGAAAACATTATAACAACATGGACTTTCTTATAATTGTTTCCTTACAAAGTTGAAACGCATCCAAGAAAATTATAATTTATAAAGTATACTTTTAGGGAAAAATATATTATCACAAGGATGTGGCATGAATATTCCATGAAGTAGATAAGTCACTTCAAAACTTCTGCAGTAGCACATCAAATGTAGAGATTTCTAATGAAAGCATTTTATTCCATTTTGCTCCTTTCAAATTTTGCTGTCATTATTTCCTATTAATATATACAAAACATTTTTAACAAATAATATCATGATACATATCAAACATTAAGAAGAAAAAAAAGATACCTGAAAATGTGCACAATCCTTGCACAGGATCAATGATGCAATATATACCTCTAAATAATAACATGACAAAGTTATATGCAGGGCATATAATGTATGATGAAATGATGAAAGTATTTTTTTTTGCAACCTTCTAAACAGAACGAGTAAGAATGCAGAATGCAAACTAACCTTATATAGAAATGTTTAGGTCAGAAACATATATTATATATTATTTAAGCATCACCATTTTATTAGCTATCATTAAATCAAATGAAAAATATTCAAAACAGTCCCCCACCCCTCCCAAAAACAGGTATTATAATAATAATACAAAACTGATAAGAGAAATCTATCGTTCTGGAATACTGCTGTCTTGTACAATGAGAGCTGGAAGATGGTTCCAGCAACTGAAAACCTTTGCTGAGAGAGAGAGCTTAAACTAATTGCAAGACGGTTGAAAGTTTTTGCATTTGGTTATACTATAAATTAACGATGCCAAGAAATTATATTCTTTGTTACATCCTTTATCCCACTGTAAGCAAACAAACTGTGCACATGAAGTAATTTCACGACTGGGCTACTTGTATATAGATGCTAATGACTTCACATCGATTCCCTTAGTATCTCATAATTAAAGCAGATTATCAGAGAGATAATGCAGGAATTACAGAAAGTCGAGAGGCATTTGAATGAACATAGGAAGGAAAAGAAAATTAAGCAGCAAAATAAGAAACAACAAAGCACAGAATCAGGTAGGTCAGTAAGTAACGAAAATCAGGTAAGTAACATTGTTTGTAAAAAGAAGGATGTTATTTAGTATCATGACTATGATAAAACATATGGTTGATGTGGATTATAACTTTGAGTTTCCCTGGTATAAAAATTAATAATATAATACAAGCAATTCAAAAACAGAAAAGAAAAGTAAATGACACTGTAATTATAGTAGGTACTAGGTAATAATGACTTAACTAGAAATAAGTTCAGTATGAGAGAGACAATGAAAGGGTTGTTTGAAGAGGCAGGAGTGAAGAGTGAGAAAGTGAAAAGAGTAAGTATATTACCTTGATAAGATAAAAATGAATTAAGAAGAAGGGCTATTATGGTAAATGATTAAATGTGTAGGTAGAAGGAATGGATGAGAGTTTTTTGATATGTGGAGTGAGTTTGATGGAAGTCGCAGTGCTGACTGTTAATGTCGTTTCATGGGTAGTATACATGCTTATTCATGTTTACAATTTATAAAGAGCTGGAATGCCAATTAGATTTGTATAAGAGAGATGGCCTATACCTGAATGTGTTTGGTATCAGGAGTCTAGAAAAAACTAATAACTGGTAGGAGACCTAACACAGAGAGTCAGGGTAACTAAATTATATTATGGGAAGAATGGTGAGCATATGAGTGTAAGAGCGACAATGTTATTTAATTATGCTAAAGACAGGAATGGGCATTATCATGAAAATTATTATTAGGAAAGAATGATTTATTTTGACTTTGTGTTCATCGAATTCGAACCCATCAAATGCGTGCAAAGATGTCTACACATGCAGACCGTAGACAAGAGTATACAAAAGAATATAAAGGTAGATTATTAAGTCTATACATGAATGCCAGGAATATCAGAAACAAAGGGGTAGAGTTTGTTGCCTTGGTCAATATGTTGAGACCTCAGACTGTAGGCATTAGGCATGCTAGGAGAGGAGGGTGGCTTGCTGCTAATGATATCAGATGACTTGAATCCAGTTAGTGTTGAGACCTATAATTGTAGCACTAGTAAACAGTATTTCATGTGGCAGCGAATTTGAAGCCATCTGGTGTGAGATAGAGGTTAACAGTATCAATTACATAGTGGAGTGTTTTCTAGTTTCTAGAAAAGAAACTAGAGAGTTTGGAGAGTTTCTAGTGATGAAGAAATGCATCACCAAATAGAGACAATGGATGCAAAAGAGTAATCATAATGGGAGACTTTAATTATCCAAACATTGCTTGGGTAGCAGTAAAATTTCATCAGAAGAATGAAACTGAATTTATTGAGCTGTTGCGAGACAACTTTCTCAAGCAGAATGTGACAAAAGAAACTCAAGGTCAAAGAGTGTGAGATTTGATTATAGTGTCAGAGGGTGTTTCAGTTAAAGATGTAACTATTCTGCCTCTGGTCGGCGACAGAGATCATGCGGTACTCACTTGAGAAGTGACAAGTTTATGAATGTTCCATTCAGAAAAAGTTACATGCTGAACTACAAAGCAGGAAATTATGACCAATTGAGGAGTATATTGAGTTCAGCAGAATGGTATCGGTTGCTGGATGGGAAGAATATTGAAAATGAATGGGAAGTATTTAAAAAATACTTAAATGATGCAATATCAGAATGTAATCCGAGAGTTCAAAGAAAAAATAAGGTAGGGGCCAAATGGATGTGTAATCTTATTAAGCAAGAGATTCATAAGAAACAGATGGTGTGGAAGGAATACCGTATGCATAAGAATGATGTCCGTTATAAAAATTATAAGCAGTAGGCTAGAATAGTCGCAACTGTTGTATGGAAAGCTTAAGTCTGAGTATGACAAGAAACTGGCTCTGCAAGCTAAAGACAACCCACAAGAATTCTATTGATATGCTGCAAATAAAAGAAAGAATAAATATGAAACAATAACTCTTCTGAATGCAGATGGTGTGAGAGTGACAGATGCAAAAGTGGTTGTTCAATTAACAAATGCTCATTTTGATAAAAGCTATCAACCTGGTGTATGCAACACTGAGTTCAATACTACCTCCTCACTGAAAACTCAGTTGTATGAAGAGAAGGTATTAGAGCTGTTGTAAAACTGAATAACAATTCCATAATATGGACTGATAGGATATCAGCAAGTGTGATAATAGTGTTCAGCTGAACTGGCTATTCCTTTGACCAGGCTGTTTAATATGAGTCTCAGAACAGGGCCGCAGGAATGGAAAGAATGTATGGTAAATGGGATATCCCACTGCATAAGGGTGGTGCAAAGACCGATGTATCCAACTATCGACCAACAGTATCTCAAGAGTTGTGGTGAAGATTTTGGAAAAATTCTTTAGGGCTTGCATTCAGGAATGGCATGACAGTGAATCTTTATTATGCAATGAACAACATGGGTTTACTAAGGGAATGTCGTGTTTTAGCATCTTGCTCAAATTACATTCTATAATAATATTAACACTGAACTAGACAAGGGGAATAGATACACCCATGATATTTTGGATTTTACTAAGGCTTTTGACAGAATACAGCATGGAAGACTTGTATATATTGGACAATATGGGTTTGGATTATAAAATATTAGCGTGGATAAGAGGATGGCTGACTGACAGATATCAAAATGTGGGGATGTGAGTCTGCAAGATTTAAGGTAACTAGTGGTGTACCACAAAGATCAGTCCTTGGTCCACTGTTATTAAATCTGTACATTAATGATATTGGGAAGGATTTGAAATGTGATATACATCTATTTGCTGATGATATGCAGTACTTGCAGAATGATGTGAATAGGCTGGAATTGTGGGCATGGTAAAATAGATATCAGTAAATGCCAAGTCATGCACTTTGGTGTGATTAGATATCCAAAGTCATATTATATATTGGTGGGATTATGCTAGAAGAAACTGATCAGGCTAGGTATCTTGGCATGTTAGTAGACAGCAAGTTGGAGTTCACAGGCCATGAAGCAAAGACAGAAATTACAACTTAAAAGATAATTAATGCTGAAACAAAATTTCACATGTAAAGATAAGGATGTCATTTTGCCTCTTTAGATGGCCTTGATAAGACCTCATTGTGTGCAGCTCTGATCTGGTTTCTGTTGGGATTCTGATGCAGTGGAGAGAGTGCAAAGAAGAGTGTTAAAAATGATATCAGGAGTATAAATTAAAGATACCAAGAAATTATATACTTGATTTAATTCTTTATCTAAGTGTAAGCAAACAAGTTTGCACCTGAACTATTTTCAAGATTGGGACAACTCATATAAAGAAGCTAAGACTACATCACTTGCCTTAGTATCTCATAATGCAAATCACATCTCCTTGCAGATATGTATAATGCTGTGCATTATGGGAAGGGTCACTACCCAGACCAGTTTTGATCTTTAATGAGGTCTCATCAGTGGGAGCTTCTTTATACGAGTTGCTAAAGTCCTGAAAATAGTTCAGGCGCAAAGTTGTTTGCTTACACCTGGATAAAGGATTAAACTAAGTACATAATTTCTTGGTATCTTTAATTTATAGTATAACCAAGTGGAAAAACTTCCAACAACTTTCTCTGATATCAGGATTGTGGAATCCTGATTAATAAGACAGACTAAGAATTTGTAGACTGCAGAAACTAGCAAACAGGAGAAAGAAGAGTGATATGATCGAGACTTACAAACTTCTGAAAGGGTCATACAGGATTTCAGTAGATGGAATTTTTCATTTTATGGAGGGTGGGGAAAGGACAAGAGGCATCCTTGGAAGCCGAGAATGAATGTCATTAAGAAGGGGATGAGGGCCAGATTATTTTCTCATAGTGCAGTGTGTTTATGAAATGGATTGTCATTGGATGTGTGTGCAAGCAGTGTGAACGTATTGAAAAATAAGTATGATAGCTGGTGTGGGCCTCCCTTGATGAGTCCCTGACTCACTAGAGGCCTCTCTTAATAATAATAATGCAATTCACATAAGTTAAAGATACCAAGAAATGTCAAGACTTATAGTATAACCAAGTGAAAAAACTTTCAACAACTAGGTCTAATCCAAAGTATTTTAGTTATTTATTTAGCGTATGGCTCACACATGAGTTACATTACATTAATCCTTAATATATATAAACATATTAATAGACATATGTACTATAATAATACATAATACAGTCATAAAAGAGACACTCAAGAATAGACTACAACTGTATGCCTAGATTGATTATCCAGTCAACTGCACTTGGTGTAGAATGGATGAAGTCCAACAGTTTTCCATTGTGTGTTCCGGATTCTGTTAAGGGTAAACCAAGTTTTTTGAGGTAGGTCAAAACACAAAGGCATCTGTGTGTTGGGTCCACTAATTCATGGAAGTTCCCTGTTGAAGTGTTACACCAGGACTCTTTCCATTTCTCCTTTATGTTAAAACTTGTCTCTGCAAGATTTTTCACTGTTAAGATTGGAGGGTGCCTTGACTTTAGCCAATTTATTTCTAGGGGTGGGATGTCTTCATGGATTGGTAGATCTTGGATTTCCATAATTTTGCTGATTCGTGTAGAAGAAAGTTGGATCTCCAGATGTGTGGAGGTGGGATGTTGCTTAGCACTGGAAGCCAGTAGGTTGGGGTTGATTTCACAGTTCCAGAAATAAGTTGTTCTGCATAGTTTTTGCAGTACAGTCATACCCCGACTCACGTGAATCCGGAGTTACACGGTTTCTTATATGTACGTATTCCCATCCTGCTTCACGACTCACCACTAGTCGTATCTTTCAGGTGCCGGCCGCATTCGCCAGTGTCGCACATGCTGTGAACAAGCACTGACGTGTTTTGCGCGGTCTTCATTTATACACTATTTTTATAGTCTATAAACCTTGTGATTGTTTAATGTTATGCGCTTGATAAAAATTTTATCACATAAAAAATAATAATGTCATCCTACAGAAGCAAGTCCAATTCTTCTACAGCTAGCAAGAAAAGAAAAACATTGACTTTGGAAACAAAACTCAACATTATTAAGGATTTCGAAGGCGGAATGAAAATTTGTGAGCTAGCAAAGAAGTTCGATCTACAGGAATCCACAGTAAGAACAATCATAAAAGAAAGGTTTACAGATTTTGGAGGACATATATTCTAACGAGGAATGAATTGTAGCCACAAGGCAAGGAATAAAAAAATCATTAGCTTGCTACGAAGAACTTGCTTTATAAATTTTGCGTGATAAGAAAAAGACATTATGCTGTCAGACGAATCTATTTGATTTTATGAAACCATTGACATCGAAATAACTTTTTTTTTTATGTACGAAAAACTACAATTATGATTATATTTCTTAAAAAATATAGATTTTTTTGAAAACCTTTGGTCCCAATTGTATGTTTGTATATATAAATCACATGCAAAATTATACCCCGAGTTATGCGAATTAGACTTACGTGCTTTTTGTTGGTCCCACCTACCGCGTAACTTTGGGGTTTTACTGTATATTGTTTTGTGTTTTAAGCTTGGATGCTGTGTTAATGGGATGTGGTTTAAAAGATAGAGTTCTATCCAAAGTGATGCCCACATATTTCGGGAATCTGTTATAGTGTAGCAGTTTGTGGTTGAAGTAGACTATCAGTTCTTTGTTGGCATGGTTATTGTTCAGGTGGAAGCATGATACTTCTGTTTTGCTAGGATTTGGGCATAATCTCCATTTGCAGAAGTATTCATCTAAAACTGCAAGGTCATTTGTTAGTATATCTTCCATTGTAGTAAAGTTGGTGTCTAGTGGCTAGAACAATGTCATCAGCATAGCAAAACTTCTTGGAGGCTGTATTAGGCAAATCTGCGAATCTTCTTTCTTCCTCTACGCATTTATCCTGCTTCCAATGCAGGGTCCGCGTGTTACATTTTGATGTGACTTTCATATTTGAAAATATGAAAATACAACCCCCAACCAGCCTGTCACCGACCCTGCTGCTGGGGGTGGGAGGATGTATTTTTTTTACTGTAGCAGTGTGTTCAAATCTGCGATGTATAAGTTAAAAAGGAAGGGAGCCAGAACTGACCCTTGTGGTAATCCATTATCCAGTGTTCTTTGTTTACTTTTGTTCTCATCCATACACACTTGGAAAAGGCAGTTGCTTAGCATGTTATCAATAGCAAAACAATAGTTTTGCTTTGTTCTACATGGGATTGCATGGAGTAACTTGCAGATTGCACCTTGCCTCCAGACTGTATCATAAGCTACAGTAAGGTCTACAAAAGCTACAGCTGCTTTCAGGTCACCACAGATATAGAGGCACTGCCTCTATATGTGTGGTGAGTGACAGAACCTGATCACAATAGCTTCGTTTATGTATGAATGCAGCCTGTTCCACCAAGACTTGTTCTATTATCTTAGGTGCAATTCCATTGAGGATGTGCCTTTCTAGGAGCTTATAACAGATTCTTAGATTCTTTCAGAAGTCTCCCAGTCTGGAGGATGTCAGAGAAGAAGCAAGCCAACCACTGTTGGGATTTTTGGCCTAACTTCAACAGGAAATCAGGATGAATTCCATCAAAACCTGGAGCCCTGCCTGGTTTCACATCCATTAGAGCAGCGTTAATATCATCAAGAGTGAAAGGTCGCGAATATAAATTGTCTGATGATCTGTTATTTTTCAAATATGTAAGTTCTCTTTTTATTTGAAGAGTGTGTTGACAAGATGTGACGCATACTGATTAGAAGAAATAGCTGATTGTTTCATAATAAGGTGTGACACCTTTTGACTACTTGTATATGAGAAATATATGACTTCTACATTACTTCAACCTTGGTATCTCTTCTTGGTCTGGCTCTCACCGATGAGCCCTCAATACAGGTCAAAACTGGTCTCGATAGTGCCCCTTCCCAAATGCACAGCATTATACATGTCTGTAAGGATATGTGCCTTGCATGATGGGATACTAAGGCAACTGATGTGAAGTCATTAGCCTCTATGAACAAGTAGCACAGTTGTGAAGTTACTTTATATGCAAACTTTGCTTTCATATATTTGGATAAAGGATGAAACCAAGAATATAACTTCTTGGCATCTTTAACTTATAGTACAACCAAGTGAAAAAACTTTTAATTATTGCATAGGATAATGGGTGATGAAGAACAGGAGGTCATCTCTGGAACCTGTAAACTGTATAAAGGTTATGTGAGTAAGGAAGTGAAAGATGGTTGGATCTTGAGTCTCCATAAGACTCAAGTACACTCCATGCCACTTTCTGATCTATACTGTCAAATGTTTTCTAAAAGTCAACAAAACAGGTATTATTATTATTATTATTATGGGCAACTCCAAGGAGTCGATAGACTCATCAAGGGAGGTCCTAACATCATGTCAAGAACAACTATTCAACATTCACACAGTATCTATCATACCTCACCTTGAACTCATTCACGGTAATAGCATCCACAACAGACTCTGGCAACTTATTCCACTCATTCACCACTCTCCAAGTAAAAAACCTAGCTCTAACACCCCTGCTAACCACAATCTTGCCCAGCTTCCATGTATGGCCCCTAGTCCTCCCACCACCAGTCCTATTCTCAAAAATTTCTTCTGGATTAATCGTATAGAAACCCTTTAGTAATTTGAATGTCTCAATCATATCACCCCTTTTCCGCCTATCAACCAATTTTTGCAACCCACAAATCTTCAACCTGTTCTCATAAGGTTCATTCCATAGACCTGCTATCATCTTGGTCACTCGTCTCTGGATCCTCTCCACCTCCTCCCCATCAAGAAGAAACCCTGGCACCCATATCTTGTCACAGTAGTCTAGATGGGGTCTTATCAAGGCTCGATACAGAGGAACAATAACTTGTTTGTCTCTGCTTGTTAAAGTATTTTTCAGAATCCAAGTGATTTGATGAGCTGATTTAGCCACTTTTGCGATGTGCCCCCTAAACTTCAACTCCCTATCCACCAACACTCCCAAATCCCTGGCCTCATCAATCTCCTGGAGTACAGTTCCACCAATGTGATATACTGCTGCTAATCTTCTCACCCCAATATGCATAACCTTACACTTTACCACATTAAATTGACATCCATTTTCCTTAGCCCAGTCCTCCAGACTATTCAAATCATCTTGCAAAATTTTGACTGTGCACTCACAATTGCTGTACCCAACTTTGCATCATCAGCAAACAAGTGAACACTTCCTCTTAGATCCTTTCCTATATCGTTAATGAACAAATTGAAAAGTAGTGGCCAAGAACAGAACCCTGTGGCACACCACTAGTTACAAGCCATCTTTTGGACTCAACTCCTGAATAAACCACTCTCTGGTATCTCTCCATCAACCACCCTCCTATCCATCTCACCAACCCTATATCCATCGCCATCTGCTCCAGTTTGCTGATTAGATCCATGTGGTATCCTGTCAAAGGCCTTGGCAAGGTTCAGTAGAATCACTATAAACCCATTACCCTTATCCAGTTCAGCCGTCACTGTGTTATAAAACGTGAGAACTGAGGCATGATCTACCCTTCACAGAACCATGTTGTCCACCATACAGTATCCCATTTTCATTTATCCAAATCCTGTATTTTCCTCTTGACTATTTTCTCCAAGACCTTGACAACGATTCCTGATTGGTCGGTAATTTATAACAGCAGTCTTGGAACCGCCTTTATGCAGTGGAACCATTTTCCCCTCTTTCCACCCCCCTCGGGACTAACCCAGACCAGAGACTCAAATTAAACAAAATGGTAAAGGGCACTGACAATTCTTTAGCTGCTTCACGTAGGACACGAGCTGGTATACCATCCAATCCCACAGATGTATTGACATTGAGGTTTTGTAATAGACTATTCACCTCCACTTCATTCACCACAATTCCTGTATAAGCTTTTGGTTCATTCATTCTTACAATGTCACCACCTGGATGATATACTCTTGCGAAGTGCTCGCTCAGTAATTCCACTATATCAACTGATTCGGTTGACTCCCTACCATCGGCATTCTTTAAAATCATTCTGCCATATGCATTTTTTCTTTTACTTGCAACATATCGAAAAAACTGTTCTTTAATGTTCTTTCATAATCTGCTTTTGCTTTTCTTACCACGCTCGCCAGGGATTTTCTTACCCTTCTGGCCTGTGCTTTATAACGTTCATCAGCCTGCCAGTCACCTTTCTCCTTAAATTCCCTCCACAGTTGTTTCTTTTTTTGCAGCTCAAGCTTAATGGTGTTATTCATCCATTTAACCCCTACTTGATTTATTATTCAGACTCTAGGTATACAGTCAGCCATTGCCTCCTGCAAACACTTCTTAACTGCCACCCATGTACTATCAACATCCAGCCCCTTGCAGTTTTACATGCCATGGCACTGAACCAATCAAACTCCTAAGCTTGTCATACTTACCAGCCCGATAATTCCACATGTACCCTGTCTTAATTGTAAATTCCACACCTTTAGCCACCTCCCAAGTCAACACCCTATGATCACGCTCACCAATTGGTGGCAACATGGTCATATTCGTTACAGCCAAATTCTCAGATGCAATTACTAGTTCAAGCACTCTCTGACCCCTCGTATTTTCCATTACATGCTGTCACAGATAGTTATCCCTTAATAACTGCATAAAATCCAATTCCTTCCTCCCATGTGTCCTCTCCTCCTTCCAATCAATGTTACCATAGTTGAAATCTCCCATAACAATTACCCTCCTTCCACTTATTTCTTCTATTTGCTTATGCATACTATCTCCAAAAAATAAACATTTTTATTTTTATATAGAGCTTTCTCCAAAATTATTCTTAACATCAGTATTTGGTGCGCAGTATTTCTGTCTCTTCAAATTTTGCTTGCTCATCATCCAGATTTTCGTCCATTAAGTTTCCTCATTCGTTCTGCTAATATCACTTTTCCAACATGAATTGTTAGAGCTATTATTCTGTAATTTTTGCAGTCCATTTTGCTTCCTTTGATCTCGTCCATTATTTTGGTGTTTTGGCTTATTCATATGCCATGTTACATAACCGGTACAATTTGTCTATTATCACCTCGCCATACGTTTCAACATCTCTCCACTGATCTCATCATTCCTAGGGCTTTTATAGTTTTTCAGATGGTTTACTGCCTTTACAACCTCTTTCCTCAGTATATCTGTTTCTCCATCTGTGCTTGGTGGTGATATTTCCCTCAATTCATTAATTAACTTCTTTTGGACATCAACATCTTCCTGTGTCTTATGTAACTCTGAGCAGTATCTTGTCCATTTCTCTGCTATGTTCTCTCTCTGTGTTCATCAAGATCTCACCACTTTCATTATTTATGGCTCTGTGCTTTGCAACGTCATTTCTTGTTGATGTTTCTGATCATCTTATATACTTCTCTTGTTCTCTATTCAAAAAAGTACAGGTGGTCATCTGGTTAAGGACAACCCGACTTATGGCGTTCCGTACTTACAAACGGGCTCCCAAGGTTCCCCCATAAGGATAATAATTAAATCATCATCAACATCAAATTCCTGCCATATACCCTCAAGACGTGTACAGGATATGATAGTAGCATATGAAAAATTTACATCATTACTAACTTCCTATCTACAATTTTCCTCCGAATCAGTCTGTTACCTGTCAAGATTCCAACATTATCAGATATCTTATATTTTTATCTTCTGAAGCACTTTTTACCATATCAATTCACCTATATCTTGGTTTTCCCTTGGGTCTTTTTACTGCCAACATGGCAGCAAACACTTGTTTTGCTAATCCTTACTCTCCCATTCTGTTTAAGTGACCATATCACCTGAGATTAGCTCTACTAACATTCCTGGATGCTGACAATGTCAAGTTCATTCCAAATATCCTCGTTTTAATATATACTGTCATATTTAATATCATACATTGATGCCGTCTGTTCATGCCCCTAATCTTTCACAGGACTCTCATATCTGCAGTCTCTAGTCTTTGGCCAAGTGTTTCACTTCTAACCCAGCTCTCAGATCCATAAGTTAAAATTGGTTTGAACACTGTCTTGTATACAGCTAATTTAGGGTTTTGACTAATTTTCCTGTAATTCCATATAAATTTATTCAGTTGATTTCCTACCATTCCAGCTTTGTTGATTCTGTGGTCTATTTCCATAATTAATTTACCATCTTCACTAAAAATCGTGCCTAAGTAGCTGTAATGTTTTACTTGTTCTATAGGTCCTCCATTTACAACGCAGTTGATATTTTCAATGCTTCTGCCTATTTTAATTGTCATTGTCTTGTTACTGCTGACATTCATACCATATCTATTACAACAGTTATTCAATTTAGTTGGGAAATCTTGCAGGCTTGTACCAGATTTACTTAGAAGTATAACATCATCTGCATAAAGCAAGGAGCCAAGATTAACATCTCCAATTTTGATATCAGGTTTAATACCACTTTCCTTCATAATGTCATCCATATAGATAATGCACATCCTTGTCTGATACCAGATTTAACATCAAACCACCTTCCTGTACTTCCTTCAATTCTAACTGCTGACTTACAACTCAAAAAAAGACTAAGTATTGCATGATATAATGCCCAATTAACACCATATAACTGTAGCGTTTTGAATAGCTTCTCTCTTGGCACCTTGTCATATGCCTTTTCCAGATCTACAAAACTTAAATACAGATCTTTGTTATATTCCCATGCTTTCTCAACTATCTGTCGTAAAGTGAAAATCATCCTAACAGCCTCTATTTGGCCTGAATCCAGCTTGTTCTTCTCCCAGTGTTTCTTCCACAATCCTTCTCAATCATTTCTCAAGTATACTTGCATAAATTTAACCAGGAAAACACCTCTGTATTTCCCCTACCGAATTATAGAGTAATTACTTCGAAAAATTGCTAAATGCAACAAGCAGTGATAGCACAGTGGTTGAAAATACTCAACAGGCATGCAGTCAAGTATGGATATATATATTCCTGACTCTACGCCTGTTGAGTGTTTTTATACCACTGTGCTATCACTGCTTGTTTAATTTAGCAATTTTTCGAAGTAATTACTCCGTAATTCAAGGATATCTTTTTCACCAGTTTTCATGTCACCTTTATCATCTCTAATTCCTTTTCTTTTCTTTCCTCTTTTTCTGAGCATCTTCATCATCCAGAATATTACCTACCTAACCTTGCTGATATTTATTTTCTATGTTCTTACCAAAGTCATCCCATGACTTTTGTTATGCTTTCTTTTTTTCCTTCAAGGCCTCTTTAACTTCCTGTGTCCACCATTCTGATTTTTCTATTCTTGCAGACAACCTCACCACATGCCTCTATGGCTGAATCAATTAATGTTTTCTTCAGGATTTCCACTGACTCTCCAAGGTTTGGTTCCTATTCTCAAACTCTTTCATTTTTTCTTGAATAATGTTTGTGTATTTTAGTGTACAGTTTACATCTGAGAGCTGCTCAACTTTTATTCACTTTAAAACTTTCTTGCATGTTCTTGTTTTCAATATGAAATTCAATTTTATCCTGTTCAAGACTAAATAGTGATCACTTTCAATTTTAAATTCTCTATACATTCTGGTGTCCTGCAGGAAGAAAACATCACTATCAACAATAACATAGTCAATAAGACTTTTCTTATTCCTTGCCTCTTCTCTCCATGTGAATTTGCACATTTTTATGTTGGAACATTCTGTTAGTAATAACCAGTCCATGTCCTGAGCAGAAATCCACAAGGTAATTGCCATAATTATTAGCTTTGCGCTTTACTCCAAATTTTCCCAAAATATTTCCATATGTTTGACAACCATTTCCTACTCTGCTATTTAGATTGACAACAAGGACCAACTTTTCCTTTTTTTTATTGTGTCAGTTGCTTTCTCTAAAGCCTCAAAAAATTCCTCCACTTCTATCTTAGTAGAACCTTCTGTGGGACCATAAGCACAAATAAGTCTAATTGTCCAATTCCCCATTCTGATATTTGTCCACATCACTCTATTTGAGACTGCCTGCCATTCAAGAAGCCTTGTATTTAGTGTTGAATACTATGCCTACTCCTTCTTTTCCTTGATTGTCATTGCCTGAATATAACGTTTTGTATTTATTGCTCAGAAATCAAACTGACTATATACTTGGACAAAGAAGATGGAGAAGTGCAATTCAGTCTGTCAAGACTTTTTCAGTTGCAGACTGTGGAACAGACCATGAGTTATTAGTGGCTACGATACAAGTGAAACTACGGAAACTGAAAACATCACAAAAGTCTATCAGATATGATCTTGGAAACATACCAGCTGAATACAATATTAGCATACAGAACAGATTCGACACACTCAATTTGTGTGAAAGAGAACCAGATGAACTATGGGAAGAGATTAAAGATATAATTAAAACAAAAATTGCCATCAAAACTGCTCAGGAAAGGAGGAAAATGAAGGCCACAGGAAATATGCAGGAAGTACGGTATTTGAATGTAGAGTTTCAATGACAAGCCAAAGAGAGAAGGAAAAATACTTTAACCAGGAATGCAAAGAAATAGAAGACCAAAACAATAAAGGAAAAACAAGAGATCTTTTCAAAAGATCAGAGAATAACAGGAAAGTTTAGTGCCAAGGTGACAATATTGAAAAGTAAACACAAAGGATATTTTACAGAAGCTGCAGACATCAAAGAAAGATGGAAAGAGTATACAGAAAGGACTCCAAAATTACTGAGAAATTTGAAGAGCAAAATTATATACAGTAACCAGTACCAGTGGAGAGTGAAGTGAGGTGGGCACTGCAACAGATATCCAGTAAGAAAGCACCAGGAGGATATGAAATACCCATTGGGCTGCTCAAAGCCCTGGGAGAAAAGGCAGTTAAAATTTTAACAGCTCTATGTCAGCAAATTTGGATCACAACTACACGGCCTACAGAATGGAAAAAATCAGTTTATATACCTTTATTGAAGAAAGGCGATGCAAGAGAGTGCGAAAATTACAGAACTATACCATTGATTTCTCATGCAAGTAAAGTCTTATTTATTTAAGATCATTCAGAAAAGACTGGAACCATTTATGAAGAGAAAAATGTCAGATGAACAGGCAGGATTTCGAAAAGGCAGAGGAACAAGAGATCAAATTGCTAATGTGAGATGGATAATAGAAAGAGCACAGGAATATCACAAGCATGTCTACCTTGGTTTCCTTGACTATAGCAAGGCTTTTGACTCTGTAGATCATGTGAAACTATGAAATGTGTTAAGAACAATGGGAGTCACAGAGCATTTCATTATCCTTCTGAGGAATCTTTATTATGAACAAGAAGCTACTGTCCGAACAGATCTTGGAGAAACTGAGTATTTCACAATAGGTAAAGGAGTGCGACAAGGATGTATTTTATCTCCATACCTGTTTAACTTGTACAGCGAATATATTTTGAGAATGGCAGGGCTGGAGGAGTCTTCAGTTAGAATTAAAATTGGTGGAAAAAATATTAATAATTTGAGGCATGCAGATGATACCACCTTGGTAGCAGAATGCAAAGAAGATTTGAAGGAACTTATTATGAAAGTTAAAGAAGAGAGTGCTAAATATGGTCTTAAACTTAACCTCAAAAAGACAAAAGTTATGGCAACATGTGAACTTGATGATTTTGAAGTAGATGGGGAGAAAATGAAAGCAGTTAAATTTTGTGTTTCTAAGATCTCGAATTGATAAAGATGGTTATTGTACCGAAGAAGTTAGAAGAAGATTATTACTCGGAAAAAAAAGCAATGACATTAAGCAAGATCTTTAAAGATAAAGATATTAGCCTCACAACAAAAATCAGAATCGTGAAAGCAATGGTATTCCCTGTGGTGCTGTAGGGATGTGAAAGTTGAACCCTGAGAAAAAGTAAAAGAAGAAAGAGAGATGCATTTGAATTATGGGTTTGGAGATGCTTACTAATAATACCATGGACTGCAAAGCAAACCAATAAATCAGTGATAGACAGAATAAAGCCAGATTGCTCCCTTGAAGCTATACTCATCAAGCAAAAATTGTCATACTTCGGCCATATTATGCGAGCAAATGACAGTCAGGAGAAGATGATGATACTTGCTAAAGTTGATTTAAGCAGGAGCAGAGGAAGACCAAGAATTAGATGGGTGGATAGAGTTAAAGAAGCAACTGGAGTTCACTTGGAGGTTCTGAAAGACATGGTCAGGGACAGATCGAAATGGAGAGTGTATGTTCATGGAGTCGCCAGGAGTCGGAAACGACTCGATGGATTATAACACATTTATTGCTCAGAAAGATCTCACCAGTTTTTGTCTTTTTTTTTCCAGTCACTCCTATTATGTTGATCTGGTACTTATCCAATTCCTCAGCTAGCTCCAATTCTTTACCATTCAGGCTTCTTATGTTGATAATACTGATCTTGAACTCTACTGATGTTGAGTTGGGGTGCGTTTTAGGATTTGTCCCAGTAGCTGACTTTTCACTGTTTTTCCCTGGTGAAAACAATGGGGCCTTGTTTAACCATCATTTTTATATTTTGGTTTAAGCCAATAAGAATACAATTTGGTTGGCTAAATCCCAAATTGCCACCCCATCCTCGTTTGTTCGGTATCCAGGTAGATATCTAACAGGGTGCATCACGAGAAGGTGAGGAGTGGACATTAGGTCAAAAGCCCTGGTCGGTTCTCTGCATTCCTTTAAAGGCTATGTAGAGGTCTCAGTTATACAACTTTGACCCTTAAGCACCCTGATTTAATTAAATAATTAAATTAATAATTGGGGAACTAGTTTCTTTCTTGCATGTAAACAAACTCGCACTTCGCCGCATTATTAAAGCAGCTCTTCCTATTTTTTGGAAGTCAAATTTAAGGGCCTGGGTCACACTTTCCATGTTTGAAGGTTGGATCCTGAACTGTTTTATTCCTGCTTTGAAACATTATTGTTTGTAAAAGAAAATTCCCTTTAAAATTTTACTTGTGCTGAACAATGCTCCTAGATCCAACATCTTTAGATGACCTTCACTTTAATGGAAAGGTCATATTTTTACCACCTAACTCTACTTCGTTACTACAGCCAATGGACCAGGGAGTCATTTCTGCATTTAAGGCTTATTACTTATGGTGTACATTCCCACAAGCATTCAGGGCTGCAGAAGATGATGTGATGACCTTGAGAGAGTTCTGAAAGAATTGTAACATTCGTGATGCCATTAAAAACACTGCTGATTCTTGGGAGGAAGTGAAGCAATCAACAATTAAAAGGGTGCGGAACAAACTGTGCCCTCAATTCTGTGATGATTTTTGTGGCTTCACAGAAGACATCACCAAAGGTAGAAAAGCTGTGATGGATAGTGGCAATGCACTGCAATTGAACATCAATGAAAATGACATCACTGACTTACTAAAGTCCCATTCAAAAGAATTAACCAATGAAGACCTTATATATAGAGAAGTAGCTGATAGAAACACAAGAACACGAAGAACCAGAGCCAAGAAAGTTTACGACAAAAGAATTAACTGAAGCCTTTCGTCTCACTGAAGCAGGATTTGCTAAGTTTGATCCTAAGCAAGATCATAACACTCAGCGGTTTACCGTGCAGTCAGCGAGAACATCAGCTGCTACGAGGCTATTTATGATGAAAAAAAGAAAAAGGCCGTGCAAACAACCCTAGATACCCTTTTCAAGAAACCGACTTAAGTGGAAAGCTCCCCTCCTCCAGAAACAGAATCAAATCCTGATTCTCCAGCACCAGGTCCATCCTCTCTAGCACTATCTCCATCATCATCTTCCGATTTATTATTATTATTATTATTATTACAGTATTACACTGTATTATTATTGCTACATATGAGCCATTATAGCATTGGTATTATTATTATTACTACTGCATATGTGTTGTTCATGTAACCACTCGGCCAGCCGGCCTGGCTGGCTGAGTGGTTAGCATATCTGCTTCCCAGCCAACAAGCTGTGGGTTCGAATCCCACGTAGGCATGAATGTTTGTTATGTTCTCTCCCAATATGGACGGGGTCACCATGGGAGCAGTAGACCCAAAACCTCCCACAATGGGAGAGGCCTTCACTCAGTAGTGGGTAGAAAAAATAGGCTAAAATTTATTTATTTATTTTTTTTTTTATATGCGCTGTTCATCAGGGATCCGAGATGCATACAAATTCGACTTAAAGATGTTCTCAGGAATGTATCTCGTTCATAACCCAGGGACTGCCTGTATTTATTGATATACTTGTACTGTTTCTTTAGCAATTTTGATTAGTCTCTCCTGACTGCCTTCTTGGGGTGCTTAAAGGTCAAAGCTGTATAACTGAGAGGAGACCTCCACATCACCTTTAAAGGAATGCGGAGAACTGACCAGGGCTTTTGACCTAATGTCCAATCCTCACCTTCTAGTGATGCACCCTGTTAGGTAGCTACCTGGATACTGAACAAATGAGGATGGACTGGCAATTTGGTATTTAGCTGACCAAATTGTATTCTTATTGGCTTAAACCAAAATATAAAAATGATGGTACAACATGACAGAATTTCATGTAGGCTGGGGGCGTCGTCCGATTAAACAAGGCCTGCCCCCCCAAGTGGTATTAAACCTGATATCAAAATTGGAGATGTTAATCTCAGCTCTTTGCTTTATGCAGATGATGTTATACAGGGTGGCCATAAATTAACTTTCCGTTATGGGAGGTATCTGCAGCTAAAACTAATACAAGGAATGAGACCACATTTTATATTGAGACTTTCGAAGGCACGGGGAGATGAATTTGGTGGGAAAAAAAAAAGAAAAAAAAGATTTAGTACCAAAAGTCATCGATAGGGGAAATTTTGGTGCTGGTAGAGCCAAAAGCAGTCAAATATTTGTGGTAAATGCAGGTAAAAAGGATTATACAAATTTTACTGGGCATAAGTGACAGCAGCACCACCAGTTCCACTTAAAAAGGGATAGGGAATGTTCAGGCAGTTATTCGAATGACAAATTGTGCTCAATATGCATCCTACCTTGCCTCAGCGTGCTTTACTTGTTAAGTTGTTTTACCTTAAACAGTGCAGTAACGGTCCTATGTCAGCTGTAGCACTGAGAGATATGATCAAGAAGTTTGCAATTTGTTGTATACAAGAAAGGTCAGCACATTGAAAATCGTGTATGTGGTCCAGAGGACCCTGATTCTGATGAATAAAACATTATCTCCTGTGAGTTCAATCACTACATTAATTTTTGTGTCTCTCGCAAGTTGTTGTTTAAGTTTAATTATTATTATTATCATTGTAACGTGCCACATATCCAGCTGGAATGAGAGATGCAGCTTTCGCTTACACTGTCTAAATGTTATTATTCCATTTTATTTGCCTTTAATATAATTATTCGCTTGTTTTCAGTTCCACCAGCGCCAAAATTTCTCCTATTGGCGGCTTTTGGTACTAAATCTTTTTTTCACGGAAATCATCTCCCCCCCATGCCTTCAAACGTCTCAATATAAAATTTGGTCTCATTCCGTTTATTGGTTTTAGCTACAAATGCCTCCAAAGAGGGAAAGTTATTTTAATAAATAACTTTCCCTGTACTTTTTAATAAATTTGGTACAAGTCTGGAAGATTCAAGCCTGACTAAATTGAACAACTGTTGTAATAGATTAGGTATGAAGGTCAGCAATAACAAGTCAAAGACAATGAAAATAGGCAGAAACATTGAAAATATCATCTCCATTCAAAATGCAGTTGATATTTTCAATGTTTCTGCCTATTTTCATTGTCTTTGACTTGTTATTGCTGACCTTCAAGGTCAGCAAGTAAAACATTTCAGCTACTTAGGCACGATTTTTAGTAAAGATGGTAAATTAAATATGGAAATAGAACAGAATCAACAAAGCTGGAATGGGAGGAAGGCAATAAATTTAATTTACCATCTTTACTAAAAATCGTCGGAATAAGAGGGAATTTAGTCAAAACACTAATGTAGCTGTACAAGACGGTGTTCAAACCAATTTTAACTTATGGATCTGAGAACTGGGTTAGAAATAACACTTGACCAAAGACTAGAAACCACAGATATGAGAGTCCTGAGAAAGATTAGAGGGGTGAACAGATGGGCAATGTCATATTAAAAATGAGGATATTAGGAAAGAACTTAATATTGCTAGCATCCACGAATATGTTAGCAGAGCTAATCTCAGATGGTATGGTCACTTAAACAGAATGGGAGAGGAAAGAATAGTAAAATAAGTGTTCTTTGCCAGGCTGGCAGGAAAAAGACCCAGAGGAAGACCAAGAATAGGTGGATTGATAGAGTATAAAGTGCCTTAGAAGATAGAAATATAAGATATGATAATATTGAAGTCTTGACAGGTAACAGATTGATTTGGAGAAAAATTGTAGATAGGAAGTCAGTAAAGGTGTAATTTTTTCATGCAGTACTATCATATCCTGTATGCCCCTTGAGGGTACATGTCAGGAATTTGATGATGATGATGATGAACTGCCTTCTTCCCTTCATTGAATTTTGCTCTCTAGTGTTCTTCAATTTCCACAGGTAATACCAACTGCATATTCTGAGTAATTTCATTCCATCATATTTTTTTTATGTTACTGGGATGTTTCAGTATCTCAGCAGTTTCAAGAAAATCTTTTATTTTGGAAGTTTGATCTGTCACAGCTGACAAAGTAATTTTCATAATGTCTCAGTGTATAAATGTAATTAGCAGTAAACACATGGTGTATTCAGCAGTAAACACATGATGCTCAAGAATGCTAGACCACAGAAATTTATTGGTTTCTTTGGGGGAAAGTGATCTGGGACAGCAGTCTAAAGCTTTGAATCTTTCCACATGCAATACTAACCAGTGTGTCAGTATTGGTGATGTACAGATTTTTTTTTTTTTTTTTGGTAATGCTAGTAACATCTGGTTCTGTATGATTTTGATTTAATTAAATCATATTTATACACTCATTTTGTTTCTATTATATTTCAACATCAAAGCAAATGCTTCAGCCACTATTTAATCTCTCCAACTTTCTATATTGTTTATACTTTTTAATGCCTGAAGAAACAGCATAACAAAGAGGATCATTGTAAATCACATCACACTAATGCACTTGCACTCTGAAGATAGTTTAGACATCTTATGTATTTATAAAGCTATCCCACCACTTCTGTCTGAATTTGCAAAGCATGGGGCATGCAAGATGTGGATAAAAACACACAATATAAGGAAACTACACTAGTGTGAATTCTGCACTATGCTTCCATTATCTTCCCAATGTTGAGAGCTGTTGTGCAATTTTAACAGACTATGGTAAATTAAAATGTGTTAATATACATATTTGTATCCCACAAAAATTGTAACTAACTAATATGTAAAGGAACATTATTTATTTCTGTAATATAGTCAATACTCACTATGGTGACACACAGCATTCAAAAGAAATTTGTATTAGTAGAGTAGATGGCTTGCTATAATCTTAATCACAATTTTATTAACTTACCTCATCTGAATCCAAAAGACTTGGAAGGGCTCTAGGAAAGAAATAACATAACTAAATTACCACATGTAAATTCGATTCAACTGTATTGCATACAATAGCCTATGAAAATCAAACAACAAAATCAAAAGAATTTGATTATCAAACTCTCTTGATATGAATTAACACCAAAATATATCATAAAAGGGGAGTCAATAATATTAAGACTCCAGATGATAATATGTAGCTTTCTTGTGGAAGCAGATCACTTTGTTTTCTAATATAATAGTACACTTATTTGATAAGGATCAAGATTCTCTCTACACACACACACCATATATTCTTTTGAGATAGCATGTTCCTGTTAGGTTGTATCTTATGTTAACAAAAAAACATCAAAAAATTATGAGTTTCTGACTTGAATTTAGGAAAAATGATGAAAAATGGCAAAATACATCCTCATAATTAAATTCCTGATATGTATAATCAGGGGGGGGGGTTATACAAAATATTACAACAGTACTACATGAAAAGTTTACATTATTACTAGCGTTCTATCCAAATGTTCCTTCAAATTAATCTCATTTAAATATTTCAATATTGTCAGACCTCAAAAGCACTTCTTACTGCGCAATTCTATCTGAATTGCACAGTAAGAAGATCTTCCTCTGAGTTTTTTTTCCTGTCATCCCAGAATAAATACTTTTAGCTAAACTTTTCTCTCCCCTTCTGTTTAAGTGACCATACTGCACATGAGTAGTTCTGCTTCCATATTATTATTACAGGCTACTTCATGGAGTCCTTAGTCTCATTGAAGGAGGCCTTAAACATCATGCCAAGCACTATCCAACATTTGTGCATACTATGCTTTGAACTCATTCACAGTCATGGCAACCGCAACAGACTCTGGCGACCTATTCCAGTCATTCACCACTCTACAAGCAAAAACAGTTCTTGTTCTAACACCCTTCCTAACTATACTCTTGCTCAGTTTCTAAGAATGGCACCTACTTCTCCTACCCTAGACCTGTTCTGAAAAATTTCCTCTGTATTCATATTGTAAAAACCCTTCAGTAATTTGTAGGTCTCAATCATGTCACCCCTTTTCTGCCTGTAAACCAGTTTCTGTAACCCACTAATCTTCAACCTATTCTCATAAGGTTCATTCTATAGACCTGCTACCATCTTGGTCACTCACCTCTGGATCCTCTGCACCTCTTCCTCATCATTTCTCAAGTATGCTTACATAAGTATTACCAGATACACTCAATAGGGAATTTACTCTGTAATTTTCACATTCTATTTTATTCCCCTTTTCAAAGATGGGCCCTATGAGTGCTCTATTCTAGTCATCTGGAATTTTACTCTCTGAAAAGACCCTCTGAATTATGCAGTGTAGTTACTCTAAAATATTTTTAATTCCATAATTGAGCATTTGTGGTTGGATGTTGTCTATTACAATTGCCTTTCTAAATTTCACAACTACCTCAATTACTGATATGCACTCTTGATTACAATTCTTTTGGATGTTTTCTACTAATGCAATACCACTACTTGTTTCATTCAGGAATCTCTCAAAGTAATCTTCAGAGATCTAGAATATCTGTCACCTCTGCTTCCTTTAACAGCACCTCTTCTTCCATTTCTAAAATTTTTCAATAGTCTCTAGTATATATTGCCACCTTCCGCATAATTTATTTTCTATATTCTTACCAAAGTCTTCCCATGACTGTTTAGCAAGTTTTATCGAGTGCTTTGCTTACATTTTTCTCTATATTCTGCCAGCACAATACACACTTTTTTCTTTTCCTTGATTGCTTCTTTAACTTCTCAAGACCACCACAGAGTTGCAATTGTTCTATTCTTACAGACAAAAGTTAAAGATGCCAAGAAATTATATTCTTGGTTTCTGTAAAGAAAAAAAAATAATTCAAAAAGTTATTAAAACTTCAGAATCCTTTGTGACTTTTGGTAAACAAACAAAGTTTGCATGTGAAGTAACTTCATGACTGGGCTACTTGTACATAGAGGCTAATTACTTCACATTAATTGCCTTCTATAATGCAAAAGCACACATCCTTTTGGTATATACAGGATGGGCCAAAAGTCACACAGGGGTCTGAAGTTTTAATAACTTTTTGAATTAATTTTTTTTCCTTTACAGATTTTATAAAGAAGACTTTGGAGATTAACCATGGAAAAATTCAAGACCGAACAGCAAACACAACTTGTGAAATTTTACTATTGAAACCAAGGATCAATAATTTTGACCCAACGGGCATATTGTTGCCATTACGGCGTGAAAAATTCTCCAAGCGAATCAATGATTGGACATTTTGAGGAACAGGGTTCAGTAAGCGACCTTCCACAAACAGGCAGACTGTGCTCAGTTAGGAACAAAGCCACACTTTAGCATGTAAGGGAGACTGTTGTAGAGGATCAGAGCACATTAACTCGAAGGTGGTATGGACAGGTTGGAGTCTCTCAGATGTCACTTCGGTGTATTCTGAAAACCTTGAACCTGTTTCTGTATAAAATCCAGTTGGTGCAATAGCTGAAGCCACCAGATTATGCCCACAGATTTCAATATGCAGTCAGATTTTAAGAATTAGCAAGTAGAGATCCCAATTTTACCCACAAGCTGATAATGTTCAGATGAAGCACATTTTCATTTGAATGGCTTAATTAACTAACAAAACTGTAAAATTCGGGGTTCGGAAAATCCAAGGGCAATTTACAGAAAGGAAATTGCACCCTCCTTAAGTGTACGGTCTGGTGTGAGGTGATGTCAAAAGAAGTGATCGGACCTTACTTTTTTGAAGACCACGTTGGGAACTCTGTCAATGTTACAGGAGATGACTATCGGTCTATGATCGAAAATTTCTTACTCCCAGCAGTTCAAGATAAATATGACATGTGGTTACAACAGGATGGAGAAACAGCTCACACAGCAAGGACCACAATCCAATTGGTCAGGCAAATTTTGAGGGAAGAATAATTTCCCACAGTTGCGACATAAGCTGGCCATCGCAACTCCAGATCTCTTCCTATGGGGTTATCTCAAAAAAAAGTTTATATTAACAAGCCTCAGACACTCTAACAGCTGAAGAACAATATTCAGGTCGAAATCAGAGCACTGGAACCTGCAACACTAAGAGGTGTCATGAAAACAGCCTTAAAAATGGCATGTTTGTGCAAAGCAGAAAATGGATGCCATTTACAAGATTTGATTTTTCACACTTAGTGTAAATTTATTTCCTATATATACTGTATATGATGCTATGGTATTGTAAATTTAAAACAAAAAATAAAGGAGTTATTAAATATTGAAACCCCTTTGTGACTTTTGGCCCATCCTGTATATGTAGTGTATTATGGGAAGGGCCACTACCCAGACCAGTTTTAACCTTTGAGGGCATTATGGGATACTAAGGCAACTGATGTGACGCATTGTTAGCATCCAAGCTTATTAAGAATCATGTTGATGTATTTCTGGTGCAAGATCATGCAGTGAGACCTTCATAGATTATGGTAGTGGGTGATTATCTTTTGAGCAAGAGGCAAGTTTTCTGCATATGACCATTTGAAAGTGTGATTTCAGTTAGTAGATGATTTTTATACACATATTGAGATATAGGCTGAATGCAAAATGGATTTTGGAGATATATATTGGTACACTTGGAGAAAAAATCAGAGCATAGCAGTCAGTTGTTTATGCTTGCAGCAAGCATAAACATGGTTAGCATGGAAGAATGGAAACAATAATCAGACCATGGGAAATATTAAAAATTGCAGAAGTCACCTCCATTTGGCACTATTATGATGTTTGAAGGCATGAGACCAAGAATATCTAGGTGAAAGACATATCATAGAAAAAGGAAATGTACCAGAGTAACTAAGTTGTTAAGAGGTAATGTGACATCTACAGTATATTTGGAAGGTGAGCTGATTAGAGAAAAAGGGTATCGGGAAGATGGTGAAGATTATCCAGTATTCTAGTGTGTGTGTATGTGGAGAGGGGATAATTTGTGTTGCATCATTACAAACAGCAAATACTTCATCTTTTCCAGCTTAATCACTCTGGTCAGAAGAGGAAGCCATTGTGATTTGTAAACTTTGAGATCACTAAAAAGATGATCCAAACAGTGATCTTTGCTAATCATAATATAGAAAGTAAAACTTATAATGACCTTCAAAGACAAATAATCAGAGGTTCAAGTGGAGAGCAGTACCCAATGAATGCAGTAAAGTATGAAGGAAATTTCAAGTCAGCAACTGTAGAGGGGATTTTGTTTTACCATTTTCTCTTATCAAAAAAATAACCAGATGAACTTAAATCTGTATGATACCATCTAGTTCATTGAAATGTTTACATAAATACACGATTCTACAAAAGCTAATATTTTCCAAACTGAATTGTTGATAGTCACTCTACCTGCGATAATTGTTTACCTAATAATATTTTTTGTGCATGATACATTCACCCATCCTATTATAATCAGTAGACGTCAAGATGATGACAATTCAGCAGAAAGTTCTGTGTGTTTTGTAGCATGGAAAATTTGAATCAGTGATTAAGTTTATAATGAATTTAGGAAAATCTATATGGCTAACACATGTTCTTTTGTATGTTTGAAAATTATGCTCTTCCACTGTTCAAGAGATGCCCCAGCTAGATGGTGCACTTTATACATTTTGGACTCATGTGACAAATTGTGGATGCCGATTTCCCAAATAGATGATTGCTAGAAAGAGTGCATGAAATATATGTAGAAAGTTTTTTTTTTTTTTTTTTAAGAGTAGTATATTATACTTAACATTATTGTAAAATATGTCATTCATATTTTATCCTAGCCATGCACACAGTAAAAGTATGTATGTATAGTAATAGTAGCAACTTAGGTAATATAGTTCACATTATTACAATGGATACCTGGGACATCTTGCTGTGACATACAGAAAGCAAATTCATGGCACCGTTTATTGTGTCTTTATGCTGGTTGGAAAGTAGTTTTTTTTTTTTCAAGAATAATAAATTTGTTAAAAAAAAATCAGATGTCTTTTTATTCCCATATAGGGAGTAGGTGAGGTCGTTTTAGCCCTTTCTAACTTTTGGAGACTGAGTAGGCAGTTCAATCTCCACCGGTAGCCAATTAGAGATAGCTGGCCCAATGCTATCACTAATTAAGCAGCCAGCAGTGAAGAAACAGCTCAACAAGTGCCACCATTCATAGTCCCTAACCCTAACACAATATTTTTAATGTCTGAAATAGTGTGCGTTCTACAGTCAATTTTCTTGAGTTTACGGGACAAAAAAAACCACAAGTTTTCGGGGATAAAAACCCACTTGCCCAGAGATTGACTAACTCAGGAACAGGTCAAAAAAAGGCTTAGCAGAAGTTCCTCTAGTCAGTGACTAGACTTGAACTCAAAATCTATCCATATTTTCATAGGGAAAACTATGTAGCCAAGTAGGGGAAATGCAATTCAATTCAATTCTCCCCAAACACACTTACAGAGGGAATATTTGCATGAAGTTGAGGTCTGGTTTCCTGGAGAGACATAACTCTAGATTACAGAAAGGAAAAAAAGTCAAGTGTATTAAGGATAATTCTGTCTGGAATCTTTGCAAGCAATTCAAGAAGTTAAGGTGGATGGGGAATGAGTGCTGAAGTGATGCTACAGAAGTATCAAGTGCACCCTCACCAAAAGTTATAGGCATTAGTGAGACATAGCTCACAGCAGATGATGCAGTTACAGAATAGAATGTGAGAGTTTTAGCATTTTCAGGGAGGATAGAGCAGAGAGGATTGGGGAGGTGTACTGCTGATGATAACATATGAATTGCAGCCAAAAAGAACAGGAGACAGGTAGGAAGATGGTTGTTCTTTTGAAGCAGTCTGGTGTAAGATTGAGGCTAATGAGACAAAATATATGATGGGTTGCTACTATAGGCCTTGGGTTCGTTCCAGGGATTATGAGAAAGACATGCATCAGCAAATTAGTACGAGTGCAGGCTGAGTAATTATTGAGGGAGGGGTGGGAATTCAACTATGGAGATACAGATTGGAAGGAAGAATGATCACATGACAGGAAGGATAGGAATTTATACACCTAATGAGAGATAATTACTTGAGGCAGTATGTGAAGGAGGAGACTTGGGGTATGAGCATAAAAGTGGCATATTGCCTCTGGGGAGAGTGACCACACGATCTCGATTTTGGATGTTCTAAAACAAGAAGAATATTCTGTCAAGAAAGGATATATATGGAACTACAAGGCTAATGATTATGCCAAAATGAGAAGGAAGCTTGAAGCTGTGCCATGGCATAAAAACCTGCAAGGGATGGATATTAGTAGTACATGGGAGACAGTTAAACAGAAGAGTAATATCATTAAGAGTGAACTGCAAAAAAAAAAAAAAATTCTAGCAGAGGGTATGTAAGGGAAAAAGTGAACAGTAAATGGGTTGGCAAGAAAGGTGACCAGCATAGTAAGGAAGACAAAATCAGATTATGAGAAGAAACTAGATGAGCAGGACAAAGGAAATCCCAAAGAGTTCTTTTGCTATGTGTCAAGTAAGAGGAAGAATAACTATGGAAGGATAACCTTAATGAGTGCTAATCATGGTGAAGTGACAGAAGCAGACAAAATAATTGAGCTACTACCGAGCGACCACTTTGCAAGGGTTACAAGGGTTACTCTCCACATGAGGTGACTGCTGTGACCAGTGCCGTGCCGTGGGTAGGAGGCACCCTTGTGCAAAACTTTTTTCAGCACTCCCATAAAATAAGTTTCCATGAAAAATTTTACTTTGTTCAAAGTACAAGACAGTTTATACGCATACATAAAAATAAATTTTATTTAACAGTAGTAGAACATTGTAATCACTGAAATTCATTAATAAGGAATTTTTAATAATAAAAATTTTCAAAAATGTTTATTCCTTAATATATAAATACAACAGAATATATATATATATATAAAAACAAAAATTGCTTTTATTTTAATATAAAAAGAAATATTACATAACAAAGATAATTTGGAGATATGCTTTTAACTATATAACAATTAGTATAAATGTAGATTTATTTTACATATTTATCCGTCTCCCTTTAGTTGCCAGAAAATTTTTAATAATATCTTTAATGTCTAATGAATTCGTATTATTTTCAATTGATATAATTGATAAATCCGTTAGATGCTCTCCAGACATTGTTGCTCGTAAATAATTTTTTATTAGTTTCAATTTTGAAAAACTTCTTTCCCCTGATGCTACGGATATCGGTAATGCTAAATTAATATGCATCACAATCGCAGTATTCGGAAACGTGTCGGTTAATTTATTTTCGTATATAAAATTTAAAACAACATCCTGAGGAGCCGACTCTTTTTTTAATAAAACATTGCAAAGTTTTTAATTCCTCAAATAAAGTCATACCATCAATATCGCGATTGTCGCTCAGTTTTAAGTGCAAACTTTTACAATGTTTCATTAAATCCTCATCGCTCCAATCTTTTAATTTGCTAATGTCTCTTATAACTTTAAAGTCCTGGCTAAAATTGCGAAGAAAAAATTTATTTTAAAATTATGTTTAGGATCATGCATTGTCTCATCTGATGCTTCGTAACCAAACATTTTTGTTCTTTTGCAAATGTCTGGAAAAATAGGATCAATATTAAGATCGTTTGCTACTTCTTTCGCAGTTCTAATAATATTTTTAAAATATTGGTCTGTTCGGCAAGTATTTAATTCTTGTATAACATAATGAAGATTTTCTCTAATTTTTCCTATATCAAATGTCGGATTCTGCATTATTTCACTTGCAACATTTACGAGACTTAAAATTCCGTACCAAACATGAACAGAGCAAATAAATTTAAACGAATAAATCTTTCAAATTAAGTTGTCTGCCTGAACTCTAGAATCGATATCTTTAGTTTCATCTTCGTAATATCAAAAACATTATTTACTGCAGGGAGTGATTCGCAATTTGAGTAGGAGAATTCATGCATAATATAATTTAATATATATATATATATATATATATATATTTCCTTAAGTATCTAATAAGTGGGTTCTAAAATGTTTAGTTTTAGTATGTATGTATGAATGACTAATTTTTTTATCAATAAAATATAATAAGCACATAATTAACTGTCAATGGGAACTTGTGCCTTTTTTATTTGCTAAACTAAACACCTGCATTTTTGTAAAACATCATGTTGCCATAATACGGCTGAATGAGCACCCCTTATTAAGCAGCACCGTATGGCAAGCTGCCTCTATGCTACACTCTGTCGGTGGTACTGGGCAAAGCACAGCATAAGAATGAATTCACGGTCTGTCTTAAACTAACAATTTCCACTAAAAATATAATAAACAATCGAGAATATTTATACAATTTTTGCTGAGTCGATGCTTACTCTGTGAAATAAAATCTGTGGTAATATTGATAACGTTTCACTTCAAACAAATTATAAAAAACTGTAATAAATTTAGTTTAATCCTTTATCTAAGTGTGAGCAAACAAAGCTTGTGGCTGAAAGTATCTTCAGGACTGGGGTAAAAAACTAGTGATGTATTAAGTTAAAAATGTTGTTAGATTATTAAGAATTCATAATAATTTGACTGATTTAAAATTTCATTTTTATTGCATTAACTATAATTTGTAATTGTGATATTTATATAGTACGATATAATTCAAGAATAAGAAAATTTATATATACAGGAACACCTCGATTATCGAGGTTATTGTTGCCACGAAAAATACTGCAATAATCGGGATAAATAATGCGTGTAAAATGGGTGATCAATGCCAAGGATTTTTCAAATCTATTAATTAAATTTTATATATCAAGTAAAAAAGAAATGTGTTAAACGTGTTAAGTAAAAAATGAAGGTTCATTAAGAAAAACAAGATTATTCTTTAATCTTTATTTATATATAAAAAGTACATACAGTATATACAATTATTCTTTCTTGGATAAAAATTGGTAGAGTTGTCTGGTGGAATTTTTTCTTTCTTTTTTCTTTGTATAAAACTCGGTAGCAATGGATGGAATTTTCAATTTCCTGACGAACTTTCAGTGATCGCTCGAGATTAGGTTCGCTGTTCAAGATTTTTTTCTTTAAAATTTTCACAATTCTAAACATTTCGTCCATTTCTTTGAGGGTAAATTCCTTCAGTGCCAAGTCAATTTGTTCGTCATTATCATCGATTTGAGCATCGTAAGCACGTTCTCTCTCAAGGTTAATTAGGTCTTCATCATCCAGCTCCTTATCATGTGACTGAAGCAGGTCCTGAACATCACCTTTTTCAATTTCTTTTAGTCCTAGATCGAAGCCAAGCTCAGTTATGTCATTAATAATATGGGTTACTTCATTTTCAAATCCTTTAAATCATTTGCACAATGAGGAATAATCTTTTGCCATGCTGCTCTCAAGTTGCTAAACGTTACTTCACTCCATGCTTCCTTCATATTCTCAATGCAATTTTTGATATTGAATGCCGTTTAGAATTCTGTCAAAGTCATAGCTTCATCTCCTGTAATCTTTTCTATTGCTTGTGAAAAAGTTCTTCGTAGGTAATATGCCTTAAAGGATGCGATTACACCTTGATCCATTGGCTGGATGATGGAAGTGGTATTAGGTGGTAAATAAATAACTTTTACATTTTCGCACAAATCATTCAGTGCTGTTGAATGACTAGGTGCATTATGTAATATCAACAAGATTTAATGACTTGCAGTACCTTTCAGCTTCAGGACAAAAACAGTTTTTAAATACCAATCCTCAAGAATAGTTTTTGTCATCCAAGCTTTTCTATTGAATTTCCAATGAACAGGGAGAAAATTTTTATCTAAACTTCTAAGCAGGTGAGGATTTTGTGAACGATAAATAAAGAGAGGCTTCATCTTGTAATCTCCAGAAGCATTGCCACATAGTAAAAGTGTTACACTCTCCTTCGAAACCTTGTAGCCAGGCTGTGATTTTTCATTTTTTGCTAAAAATGTTTTAGTGGGCATTTTTTTCCATAATAAGCTTGTTTTGTCAGCATTAAATATCTGCCTTTTCATTGGCACTTGCAATTTCACCTTGTACACGAAATATGAATGCTCGATCGCTTTTTGAACCGATCAAACCACCCTGAACTTGCAGAGAAAGTTTCTTCCACTACTGATGCCGAATCATTTTCACTTTCTAATTGTTTTCTTTTTAAAGTTTCAAACAAATTCAATGCTTTTGTTTTTATAGTCATTTGACTAAGAGGAATTCTCTTTTGGTTATAATCTTCTATCCACACTGACAATACCATTTCCATTTCAGTCATAAGATGGCTTCTGTTTCTCGTAGTTTGGAACACAGACGAGGTCGATGCACTTTGTCCTAGTTGCTTATAGTTTGCAGCGTGGTCTAAAATATGGCGAACAGTTGATTCATTTAGACCATACTCTCTTGCAATTTTGGCTTTGGTTATGCCCACTTCATACTTATTTATCATAAGCAACTTATCTCCTAAGCTGATCACTCTAAATTTCTTCTTGATAGCTGTAGACTTGAAATCATCCTCGTTTCTATTAGCATTCATTGTAGGGGTAAATAATAAGAGAAATAAATATCCACATGTACTTCAGGCAAGGGCAGATAGCTACTAGTAAGAAGGCGCTGTCGGATAAAAATGAAGCGCTGTAAAAGGGTGGTGACTCGAACTGGTTGCATATGTAGTGGGCTATATCTTGCGGCTGCAATAATTCGAATTTGGAGTGCAATAATTGGAATTTTGGTATCAAATTATAAACCGCGATAAATTGAGAATCATGATAATCAAAACCGCGATAATCGAGGTATTCCTGTATATATATTTTTATTACTTCCTGTGGTGAAATGCCACTCCTCATCTTCAAGTGCCCTTGTGCGGCGCACAATCTGCATACCCGCACGGCTCGGCCCTGGCTGTGACATATGTGACTGGGAATGGTGTGGGAACAAAGTTGAATTAATTGGAGGTTCTTAGGATATTGCAGAATTTTGATGTAAATATGGCCATGGGTATTAGATAAGATATTATTATTATTAAGACCTCCAGGGAGTCAGGGATTCATTGAGGGAGGCCACATACTACATGCACCAGTTATCATACTCATTCTTGAATTTATTCACACTACTTGCACACACAACATCCAATGGCAATCCATTCCAATCATGCATCACCCTATGAGATAAAAATAACCTCCTTCTTAGCTTCCAAGGATGCCCTCTTGTCTTTTCCTCTCCCTCCATAAAATGAAAAATTCCATCAACTGAAATCCTGTATGACCCTTTCAGAAGTTTGTAAGAGTCAATCATATCACCCCTCTTTCTCCTATTTGCTAGTGTCTGCAGTCTATAAATTCTCACATCCCCCCATATACCACGTTTTGACATCTGTCAGTGAGCCATCCTCTTACCCACACTAATATTTTATAATCCAAATCCATATTCTCCAATTTCTGCAAGTCTTCCATGCTCTATTCTGTCAAAAGCCTTAGTAAAATCCAAAAGTGTCATTATGTATCCATTCCCCCCTTGTCTAGTTCAGTGGTAACATTATTATAGAATATGACCAAGGTGCTAAAACATGACCTTTCCTTGGTAAACCCTGAAACAATGAACCATGCTGTTCATTGTAAAGTAGACAATCACTATCAACCTATTTCTGAATGTGAGCCCTAACCAATTTCACCTTAACATCAGCTTGCATTTTACAACAAGGTGCAAGGGAACTGGCAATGCCTCTGACTAGTCTTTTTAATTTAAGTCTCAGCTCTGGTAGAGTTCCAAAGGAGTGGAAAGAGGACAAAATAATTCCTTTGCATAATGGAAGAGTTTTAAGGCTGCAGTAGCAAATTATAAACCAATCAGTATCTCAGGAGTGGTGGTAAGAGAACTGGAAAAATTGGTCAAAAAGAGAATTCAAGAGTGGGTAGATAAGAATATGATACTCCATAAAGGAGAACTACATGGCTTTGTGATGGGTTGGTCATGCTTTAGAAATTTACTAACTTTTTTTTTTATAACAGTGAGAGTTGGATAAAGAGAATGGCTAGACTGTGATTCTGTGTGATTTTACAAAGTCATTTGACAGAATACCGCATGGAACTCTGCTATGCAAATGACAACAAATGTGGGATGGATATAACATTGGTTAACATGGATATAAAGGTGGCTGATGGATAGATACCATAAAGGTTGTGTAATGGAGAAGCAGAATCCAAGAGAATGCAGGTGACTAGAAGTGTGCCACAAAGTTGTGTGCTAGGGCCATTATTGTTTAATTGTACATAAACAATATAGTAAGTAATCTGAAGGGAAATATTCAGTTGTTTGCTGATGATGCAAAGTTTGGTAGAGTAATAGTTAATCAAGGTGATGTGGAGAGCATGGGATGATTTGAATAGGCTGTCAGTAAGGACAAAAGATAAATGGATTTCAGTTTAATGTGGAGAAATGTTAAGTTATGAATATTCAGATAAATAGATTACAAGTGGTGTACAACACTGATGGAACTCTACTTTAGGAAATAAATGACACCAAGGATTTGGGGGGTAGTAGTAGTAGATAGAGAGCTGAAGTTTCGAGGGCATACTGCTAAGGTAGCACATAGGATTACTTGGCTATTGAAGAACACACTGAGAAGTAGAGACAAGGAAGATGTTATCCCTCTTTATAAGGACTTGATGTGTCCATATTGGATTACTATGCTGAAGTCTGGTCACCCAGGTTTATTGCAGATGAGGAAGTAGTAGAGAGGATCCAGAGGCAAGTGACCATGATGATGAGTGGTATGCTCCCTAAAGTTGGAGGGTTTGAGGCAGGTAAAGTGTTTCAGCTTAGCTATAGGGGGGACAGAACAAGAGGTCAACCCTGGAAGTTGAGCAAGGGTGTAGTTAGTAGGGGTGTGAGGACTAGGCTTGGAGTGGTGGTAAATGAATGGAATGGGTTGGCTGAGACAGTTGTGAGAACTTTGTTAATATGTTCAAGGAGAGGTATGATAGATTAAACTGTTCAAATTAAACATATTTGGTTGTTTGAAAGTTAAGCATAAAAAACTTATTGTTTAATACTACCATATACAAATATTTTAACATTCTTTGCCTACAAGTTTCGCTAGCAAACTGTCTAGCTTTTTCAAGGCATTGACGGGAAAAGTATAAAAAATACTAGTAAATGCAAATTGAAAGGAACATTAAAAACGATGTAAACAAGGGGTATAAACCAGGAGTATATTACATTCCTTGCTCCTGTGGTCTCGCCTACATCAGACAAACTTCACGGAGTTTGGAGATCAGACAGAGAGAGCACATCGGTGATGTAAACCACAACAGAAGTATTTCTTCCGGCTTAGCACATCATTTCTGTACGTTTAACCACACGATAGAGTGGCAAAAAAGCTCCATGCCATATTTAGATGACAATTATAGACATCGTTTATTCAAGGAAGCCGCAGTAGTGTTAAAAACTGGCAGAAACCTAAACAGAAACCAGGGTACCATTCTTAACAGTTCATGGAAAAACCTCATACTCTCTCTAAATCCATCTGAACTATAGCTAGCTGGTAATCACATTATGCGTTTACAACAAACACGCATGCATGATAATGATTAAGAACAATAAGTCCACTCAGTCTCTGTCATGCAAACATGCAACCTCAGCTCTAAAGTGTTTACAACGTTTTTAATGTTCCTTTCAATTTGCATTTACTAGTATTTTTTTATACTTTTCTGTCAACGCCTTGAAAAAGCTAGATAGTTTGCTAGCGAAACTGGTAGGCAAAGAATGTTAAAATATTTGTATATGGTCAGTATTAAACAAGTTTTTTATGCTTAGGTATGATAGATATTGTGTGGACTGTTTGAGTATCCAGTGATGAGGCTTTGGAGTCCATGGAGGTTCCCATACAATAATAATAAATAATAGTAATAATTTTACTACTGTTGTTAAGTCACTGTTTACCACTAATACCTTGGCATTTCTGTCAGTTTGGTCTGCAGAATTGGAAAACTGAAGTTAGTAGAAGTCAGGTCATTCGAGTCACCAATGAAGATCAGGGTAATATTGGTCTTCCTTGGTAACTTCCTTGTGTACAGAGGACATATCCATTTTTCATATATACATTGGCTGCTTAACTATTTTCTCAGTGACACATTATTTTTGATATTCTACATAAGCCTAAAATCATTTCTACTTGATATATATTTGCAAAGCTGCATCTAATGGAAATATTTTTGGGCTCATCCTTAAACAATATCAAACTTATAGGAAAGGGGAAGTAGACGGGAAAAAAGTTTTGTATTTTTCAGACAAACCACAGTAACTTAATATCTAATGAACTCTTTAAAATGATAATTAAAAATTTAAAATTATAAAAATACACAGAACCTAGTTACAGTATCTTTAATAATTACAGAAATTATATGTTACTAAAATAGAAATAAATTTAAGGAAATATATATGATTTGACATCTGTGTTATTGAGTATGTTTTCTACATGCTAGAGGTCAAAATTTTATTTCTTGTAGTGCTTGAACTTTAAGTAAATTTCAAAGGTTTAAAAGAAGGTTTAAAGCAGTGTGTGTGTGTGTATGTGTGGAAAAATATTTATGAACTTTAGAGAAATAAATGAATAATAATAAATGTAACAGCATAAGCATACTCACATATCTGATAAAGATGAAGGTATATTTTCTTCAATCCACTTTAAGTCTTCCTCCTGATTTAAATAAAACAATCTCAAAAAATTAAAAAAATATCAACAAACAGAAACAGTACTATGATATAAAATCAATCATATAAGGTGAACTGTAATGTTCTCCACAATTCACTCTGGGGAACAGCATTAAACTCACACTAAGTTAACTTGTAGGGACCAAAGGAATAGTTTGTTATTATGAAGGTTTTGTTCAAGTTAATGTCCTTCACCATATCAGTAAATCTATGGTAACTTTATTTGTTGCTTTTCAGTAGTCTGTTATAGTGGGTGAATTCACTACAGTGATATGTTTGTGTGCATTTGTTGTGCACACACACAGTTACATGTCTGTTAGAAAGTATAAATCTGTGGAGTTATGAAGTTACTACCCTATAATATCTTTAAGTCTCTGATAACACTTTTTTTTTTTTTTTTGAAATACTATAACATTCACTTTAGTATACAAAAGAAACTGGGTAATTTATAGGTTTTTTGTTGTTGCCATCTTAGATGAACTTACACCCCCTGGATGAAGGCTAGAGTTGTACCAAATATAACAAAGAGAAACCAACATCTGCTGAATCAAATATCATAAAACATGAACTACATGATGATAAGTCTATTTGCTACGCAATGAAATGAAGTAGAGTACATGTATGTTACAACATTTGAACAATTCACTGTGAAAAAATGGCAACATGTCACTTTATCAATGTAATATGATTTTTTAATTTCTAGTGAAGATTTCTTCACCAGGAATTTGGCTTCAGAGATCTATGTATATCTAAGGTACCAAGAGACAACATTTTAAAGACAGAAATAAGGCCATCATTAATTATTCTGAGGCAGATGACTGAGACCTGCTGAGAAAAATTGCAAAATGGAGAAACTGCAACCCATTTTAAAATAAGGTACTATGCTGAACAAAGATATAAAGATCTTAGGTTAGTGGAAAGTCTGCTACCATTATTGGCTTCCTTATCTGTTGACAAAGGGCACAAAAAGATCATGGATGTGTTATCAAATTAAGTCTATAAGCCAGAACAATAAAGTCAACCAGTAAGGTTATGGGAACTATCTTTCATGATATGCAGAGAAATGAATATTTGTTGATTTTCTGTCAAAAAGAAAACTAATCAATGTAAAGGCATCTGACAAAGAAGTTTCAGCACCCAACATAGAGCTTCTACAACTCAGTTAGTATCATGATGCCTTTTGGCTGGAATGAACTGGAACCTAAGACAGAAAATTATAAGGGCTTTCAACTGAAGGTGAGTTAGCAGATCATACAGAGACAGAAGGTTTTTCTCAGACTTTTCATTTAGCAAAACAAGCAAATCAGCCAGAATGCCAACAGACACTGGCTTCATAGCTCTAGTTGCTTCAGCTGTAATCCCAAATAGCATCCTGTAACATGATTCGAGACTTCATGTGACACTTAAAAGAATGCTGGGAATTGCTTCTCTGCATGTCAAATGCAGAGAAGCAATTCCTGCAAAAGAGTTTGCTCTATCAGAGCCTAACTTGTTTTTTTCCCTGTGAAAGTTCATGAAAGTGCACCAAGGCATCCAAAAATGCCACAACCAGAATGAACTATCACAGAAAAGCTTTAAGTCCTTACAGTGTTGACAGCTAAGCAGGAATTGTTCTAGAGATTCTGCTGAAAAGTGACAATATCATGTAGCTACTAACATTAACTTTTCATTCATACACATAACTTAGTCGACTGTAAAATCACATTTACTAATTACTTTTAGTATATACCTCCATAGGGTCGCTTAAGGGTCAAAGCCAAATAACTGGGAGATCTCCACATTGCTTTTCAGGAATACAAAGAACCGACTGGGGCGTTTGACCTTCATGTGGTGCGCCCTGTCAGTAAGTGTCTACCAAGTACTGAATGAACGAGGATGGGCTGCAATTTGGGACTTAGCTGACCAAATTGTACTTTCTATTGGCTTAAACCACAAATGCATATGATAGTACAACATGATGAGATTTCATGCTGGCTGGGACGTCACCCAGTTAAACAAGGCCCCTGCTATTTTTGTCAGGGAACAAGGGTGAACAGTGAAAAGTCATATACTGGAACAAGCTCCAACTCAACATCTAGAAGAGGAGACCCAACATTAGAAGAACTGAAGATAGGAACCATCAATATAAGGAGTATTAATGGAAAGGATATCAAACTTGCAGTAGAATTGGAAAAGTACATGGACACAGTTGGCATTACTGAGACAAAGAAGACAGAAACAGGTGAGATCTTACTAAATAATAAGTATAGGATGTTATTTTCAAGCAATAATGATCAAGGAAAGTAAGGCGTAGTGATAGCTTTCAACACCAAACATGAAGATAAACTTCTTGATTGGAAGGCAGTTTCAAGTATATTTATGTGGGCAAACTTTAAAATAGGGCCATGGACAATGAAGCTTATTTGTGTGTATGGTCCCACAGAAGGTTTTTCTAATGAAGAAGTGGAGGATTTTTTTTTTGAGTCATTAGAACATGCAGCTGACATAAAGAAAATGGAAAAAAGTGGTCTTTGTTGGAGATCTGAACAGCAGAGTAGGAAATGAAAACCACCAGGCATATAGGAACATTTTGGGAAAATTTGAAGAAAAGGCCTAGGCTAATAATAATGGTATTTACTGGACTTCTGCTGAGGACACAGACTTGTCATTACTAACACCATGTTTCAACATAAAGATGTGCACAATTTCACATGGAGAGAAAACACCAGAAATAAGAAAAGCCTCATCGTCTACATCATTGTTGATATCTTAGCATGCTCGTTCAGGATACAAGAGTGTGAAATTGGAAGTGACCATTACTTAGTACTAATAAAAATGGATATCACAGTGAAAAGAACAATATGCAAGAAAGTTTTAAAAAATAATTACAGTTGAGCAGTTTTAATTGTAGACTCAACTATACAAACATTATTGAAGAAAAAAATGAAACAAATTGAAAACAAGAACCAAACCTTGGAGACTCAGTGGCAAACTCTGAAGAAAACATTGATTGATTCAGCTAGGAAGGTATATGATGAAGTTGTCTGCAAAGATAGAAAAATAAGAACACCATGTTGGACATAAGTTAAAGAAGCAGTCTGGAAAAGAAGAAAGCATACCAAAAGTTTCTAGCAAATAAGTCAGCAGATGCCTTAAAAGAATAGAGAGAAAAATGTAAGAGAGCTAAGCTATGTGTAAAAGTACACATAGCTTAGTATAGACTTAGGCAAGAATATAGAAAATAAATATCAGGAAGGTGGCAAAATGTTCTGGAGGCTATTGAAGAAGCTGAGAAATGGAGGAAAGAGTACTGTAAAAGGAATTAAAGATGATAGAGGTGACATGAAAACTGAAGATAAGGATATCCTAGATATCTGGAATAATTACTTTGAAAGATTGTTCAATGAATAAAGCAGTGACAGAACCATACTAGAAAATTTTCAAGAGGAATGCAAAGAGGAGTACATATCAGTACTTGAGGTAGAAAAAGCATTCAAAAACTTGAAATGTGGAAAGGCAGCTGGAGTAGATGATATTCGACAAGAAATGCTTAAGTATGGAGGTATAAAAGTTTTGCTGTGGCTACACTGCATAATTCAAAGTATCTTGTCAGAAGGTCAAATTCCCAATGATTGGAGCAGAGCTCTCATAGTATCCATCTATATTAATGTGAAAATGAAACAATGTGAGAATTAAAGAGGAATTTCTCTACTAAATGTTCCAAGTAAGATTTATGCAAGCATACTAGAAAAGAGGTTGAGAAAGATTGTGGAAGAGAAACTTGGAGAAGAACAAACTGGATTCATGGACAAATAGAGGTTGTCAAGATCAGATTTTTACTTTACGACAAATAGTTGAGAAATCATGGAAATATGCCAAGGATCTGTACTTACATTTTGTAGATTTAGAAAAAGGCATACGATAAGGTGCTTATGTTATTAGTTGTAAGATGTACTGATGGATTCTATTTAGCATGGGGAGGTAGGTCTATAATATTTTAGACAGTGAGTTCAAAAACAGCAAGAGATGAAAAATGAAGGAGAATTTATAACAAGCTAGAATTCTTTTATTTTGTGAAATACACAGAAAATTAAACCAATGTGTAATACAACATTCATACTAGATGCCCTAACCACTTCAACAAACTGTTCCACTCAATGACTGCTCTGTGAGAGAAAAATCTAATTCACAAAATCCAACTTCTACAGATGTCATTTGTCTGCGCCTCACTTTCCATCTAAAAAAAAAAAAATCATCAATTGATATAAGACCTTTTCAGAAGTTTATAAGATTCTATCATATCACCTCTCCTTTTCCTGTTTATGCAGTCCACATACTTTCAATCTGACTTCATAATCAACATTCCATAATCCCGATAGCATCTTTTTTTTAAACTCATTTTTGCACCACTTTCACAGTTTTTTTATAAACTCTCTGAAACCCAGAAGACTAAAACTGGATGTAGTAATCTAGGTGTGGTTGTATCAAGTCCTTCTTAAAGAGGCAAAATGACTTCCAAATTCTTACATGGCAATATTCATTTCAGCATTGCAATTTTGCTATGTGACCACTGTACTTCAACTTTCTATCTACCATAACTTTAGGATCTCTAACCTCATCACTTTCTCCAAACATAATCCTGCCAATATAACATGTCATTTGAAATCTCATCATGGAAAAGTGATTTACTTTGATTTACACATGACAATATAGGCTATAAACTGCAGGAGGATAACTACAACTATTAGAATTCAAAGAAATAACTATTTAATTTTTTTATCTATGCAACTTGCTACAATTCTTCCTTTGAACTCTAATAGTGTAATATCATATACAGGGTGTTCGGGATAAATTTGACATATTTATAATTAATTATATTTTTCCGTAAGTTACATGTATTAACACACACTTCTCTTCATTTAAAAGTTTGGACCCTTCTTCATTCATATACAAGATGTCAGAAAGGATGGATAGCTGGAACCCACATGAATCATGGAAGAGAATAACTTGTATCATGATGATTCGTGCCCGCCATCAAAATAAGGATATTACGACTGCTGCCCAATGCTCCCTGAATACAGTAAAAACAATCAGGCATGAACTAGAGACTTGCAATGGTGACTACGAGGATGTAGCAAGAAGAAAGATCCCTAGCAGACGATCTGATTGTGTTCGTACAGCAGAATTCCTGGCAAATCTGCAGGAACAGGTGTTGAAGAACCCTGGCATTGGAATTCGGGCTTTGTTCGTGGAGTTGCTAACTGTAGTCAAGCCCTGGATAACAAGGGTAGCCAATGGTAGGCCGTATGTATGGCAGCAGGATTCGGCCCCTTGCCACACCTCTGGGAAAAGTCAAAAATGGTTGTCTGAAAATTTCTACGACTTCACCAGTCCAAATGTTTGGCCTCCAAACTCCCCAGACCTTAACCCCATGGATTATTTTGTATGGGGCGCAGTTGAAAAAGACACCAATCGTACTTCCAGTAATACAAAAGCCCAGTTAATGGATAAAATTAAAACAGTTTTTGCGGTCCTTCCCAGGGAGACTGTAGCATCAGCTTGTTCGAGGTTCCGAAGCAGAATTGAAGCTGTGATCGATGCTAATGGTGGTTATTATGAGTAAATCTTGTTGATAGTATTGTAATTAACTCTGCCTGTAATGTTTTTTTGTCAATTCATTAAATTTAATAGATACAAAGAAGATTTTCTTTTTCCTTACGAAACTGTCAAATTTATCCCGAACACCCTGTATTAATCAAGATACGAATTGATATATGCATGATTTATGACTGTAATAATAATCAATATTATCTCTTTTCTTTTAATTTATTTATATTATATATACTTGTATTAAGAGTAGCCTGTGTAGCTCAGTGGATGTGGCGTTTGCACACCACGGTACTTGGCCGCACGAAGGAAGACTTGGTTGCGAGTCTAGTCAGCGACTAGAGGAAATTTTTCTAAGCCTTTTTTCGACCAGTTCCCGAGTTAGTCGATCTCTGGCACAGGCAAGCGGGTTTTTCCTCACGGAAACTCGGGTTTTTCGTCCTGTAAACTCAAGAAAATCGACCGTAGAACCCACATTATTTCAGACATTAAATATATTGCGTTAGGGTTAGAGACCACAAGATGGCGGCACATTTGAGCCGTCTCTCTTCACTGTGTACCGCTTAATTAGTGATAGCCTTGGGCCATCTATCTCTGATTGGTACCAGTGGAGATTGAACTGCCCACTCAGTCTCCAAAAGTTAAATAGGGCTAAATGGCCTCGTCTACTCCCGTATACGGGAATAAAAAGGCGTTAGCTGAGCTGAGCTGATTACTTGTATTAATTATTTATCATCAAACTTTCAAACTGCACCTTTATATTCTCTTCCCTATTAGTCATAACACCGAGTTTGAAGTCGTTGCTTGAGCTAGTTCAATCACCTTCAATCCTCTCTGGCTATAATTTCACCCCCTCCCCTCAAGGTCGTAAGTATGCTACTTTCACGTGTACATAATCTAGACTTTAGGAAGTGCTTCGGGCTGAAACCAATTCCTTTGTCTATCTTGCTGACTTTCTCTTGCACTGATTTTTAAAAATTAATTTGTTTTTTCAACTGCGCCATTAAAGATCACGTAGAGGAATTGTATGTCTTTCCTATACATGCAAGAGAAATGTCCAGCTCAACACAGAAATATCTCTAAAGTTAATTCTAATTCAAGCAACATATAAAACTTAAAATCAGTCAGTTTTGGCTATTCTATCTTCAGGACACACAGGTTCTATGTTTTATGAGACAGTGCATTGGTAAGGCAGAATCAGGCATCAGACAAGCTATTAACAAACAAAACTGTTTCTTCATTCTAATTCAAGGTAATTACAAAAATTAATTCTACACATATCAAAATATCTATCTCTAATTAACTGAGTTAAATGACAATAGAAACAAAGTAAAACACGTGCCTGGTTCTCTGCTCAATTAGATTAACATTTCTTGCTTAAGCCTTTTGATATAAAACCATATACATGCTCCTAACAATCAGACATGTGGATAGCCATATATGCACTCTAATTTAACTCAGGCTAAAACAGAATCAGGCATAACTAAACTTTACAATCAATTTCCCTTTCATTACATAACATTAACAAATTTCTCACTCTGTAAACATTTAGTTCGTAATTAATTAGAAGTGCAGCTTTCCAACTTCACAAAATTATTCTTTATGCTAACTAACTATGGCATCGGCATTCTTAGATTTGATTTTCACAATCTAGGAAAGTTCTACAAAATTCTTACTTGCAACCTTGTCAGCTAGTTCAGCACACTAGATCCTAGAGATCACGACCACGTTCCTCTTCCTTCCGGTGAAAACCACATTCGGGCACTAGTTTTCGACAACGATGATACAGCATACTCTGAGATAGTCTAGAAACTTTGCAGTAGGACTTCTGGAATAGACCATCACTGCTGTTACGAACCTCCTATCATCGCCGGACTTCTGCTGGTGGGACGTGACTCCCCCGTCCTTGGAACAGCTGGACACAGGGACTTCTTCTAGATGAGACTGGAAACGAGAGCCAGGAACAGAGAGCTTTGGCCCTTCGATTTCTCCCTTTTATCCTCTCTCCTGACCTTGGAACGGCCTCAGATTAAACTGCCTGGATACTCTTGTAGGGGATTTTCTCCACCACCCCGCCATCGGCGAGTTCTGGTGGGAAAACCCATAGCCCGTTGACCTTCGCGATTTTTGCTAGCCTCAGGTCTATATGTCTAATCCTGTCTGAACTATTTCTCTGTTTGTACAATTTCAGTGGTTCTTAAATATTTTAACAATTTTACTCTAATATTTTACCACATTCAATACAGCAAAAAAAATTAAGGTAAACGTTAATTCAATTACAAGTATTTTGTATAATTTGTTATTTCCAAGTAAAATTGGTATAGAAACATTTTGTTGTAATTTTTCTGCATACAAGATCATTATTTTGATTCATCTTTTGAATGTAATTAATGGTCAATCTTCTTGATGATGTCCATGTAATGTTAGATGAAATGTATTGGAGTTTTTTTAATAAATTCTATATAATTTTTGTTATACAGGCAAGTTGTGAAACTTAATATCTAGTGCACATGTTTCATTAAAGCTATTTATTCACCTATATGAATCACATTATGAAGATGTGGTTTAACAGGCAATGATCCATGACATTTCTTCTTGTTTGTACTGTATTTTGGTTTAAGCCAATCCAGAATACAATTTAGTTGGCTACATCAAAAATTGTTAGTCAATTCTCATTCATTTGGTATCTATGTAAGAAGCTCCAGTCAGTTCTTTCATTCTCCTCCCAGTTATGATGATTACGTGAATATTTAAAGGCAATATATTTTACACATAAAATTGAAAGAATAGTAAAAATGAAATACTCACTGCTTTAACATTTTTGTCATTCTGTTTGGGAGATTCATTTAACTGATTTTTATTTCCCCTCATCTTCATGCCTACTAGAATTCAAAGAATTAAAAATCATTCATATTATCACAAAATTAAGTTATAAATTCTAAACTTTTTTGCATTTTTTACATATCTAGAACTCAGTGGTACAAAAAAAGTAAACAAAAACCAAAGAGTAACATCCCATTATTTCTAAGTATTTTTAAAATTGCAATATTTTCATTTAAAATTTAATTAAATTTAGAAAAACACTTGCTTAATTAGAGTAAGGCTTTTAATTAACCATGCTATGCATAGTTAGTTTAATTGGCAAATATACTATAAGAAGGTCATCACGATATAACTGCAGAAAAAGTTATGATCTGTATATCTATCTATCTATCTATATATATATATATATATATTTTTTTTTTATATTTGGACTTTGTGGGTGTTATTTGAAGCTTTTATGGTTATATCATTATAACTGTAACTGCCAAAGTTAAAGCATACCAGGATAGTGGTGGCCAACAAAGAGATTATTCAGAAAATTTAACAAGTGACACTGTGAGAGACGTAGAGTGCATGTACAGTGTACTAATAATCAAAGTCAAGAGGTTTGCAGATCGAAAGCAAGAATGGTGAGATAATGTATCAAACGTTTTATAAAAGTGAGTTCCAGAAGTGTGAGTCGCATCAAAAAGTGAGATAGTACAAGGTTAATGATAGTAACAGGAGGTGCAAAAATTTGAATGTTAGAGATTGAAAGGATTGCAGCTGAGTAGTGAACAACACATGAATGACTGATAGTGAAAGCTGTAAATGTAACAACATGAAAGTAGCAGTGGAGGATAAGAATGGTGAGGTTGCCATATTGAGAGAAACAGCTTCTTCCATATTAGGAAGAAGTGTGAACATGAACAAATGTAGACTATCTATGAATGGTACAACAACGTACTGAGACAATATTGTATGATGATTTCATGCTAAGGATGTTGATGGGGTACAATGAAACTGCTTTTCTGTGAAGATTAAAATATGTTAGTGATCTTATTAGAATGTGAAGAGAGGAAAGTGAAAGAATTAATCTTTCTGGTAGATATGAATGATTTTAAAGTTGACATGGAATACAGGGGGGGGGGGGGGCATTAGAGTTACTAGAAGAAGTAAAAGATTGGCAGAGTAAATACTGTAAGTCTGCTACCAAGGTATGAGAGCAGCAGAATGAATAGAAGAGCCTATGATTGCAAATAAGGCAGTGGGAAAGATTAACTTATTTGCAATTCTGAAGGAATACCATAACAGTTTTTACATGTATTTTATTTGGATATGTTAGATATCTGGAAAAAAGTTTTGTTCAGTGAGAGAAAACAGGATTACTGGGAGAGGAAAGAGAATTGTGTGTGTGTGTGTGTGTGTGTGTGTGTGTGTGTGTGTGTGTGTGTGTGTGTGTGTGTGTGTGTGTGTGTGTGTGTGTGTGTGTGTGTGTGTGTGTGTGCATGCACACACATACACACATGCCTGAGGAATACCCTTAAGATAAGTGAGTGCAAGAACAGGAAATATCAAAGAATGATGAAATACAGTTTCTTGGGTCTTAAATCTGGATGGGGTCATTAAAATATTAAAAGGGTACTCTGGCAGCACAAGGAGATATTGTAATCCAAGTATGCTAATGGCAGAAAAATCAGAAACAAGGATGAGGAGATTTTAGCACCGATTAATTTGACTCCCCTAGAACTTACAGGAATTAGTGAGTTGATAAAGGAGGATATACTAACAGGAACAGAATGTTAGGGATAATGTATTTTCAGGCATGACAGAGAAATAAGGTCGTGGGGAAGCAGTACATTTGAGATTATCTGGCATAAGATAGAAGCTAACAGAACAAAAGATATAGTTGGTTGCTGCTGATATGGTCCGAGTAGGACAAAGAAAGATATGAATGACATGCATTAGCAATTTCTTACCTCAAATGTGTTCAGAGAGTGAGTGAGTGATTATTATCAGGACATCAATTATAGAGATACAAACAGAAAGGAGGAAAGGGCATATGGAGGGGAAGGAAATGGAATTTATGCAGTTACAGATAGATAATTATTTGAAACAGAGTGTGATGGAATGTACCCAGGTTTGAGAGTGCTAGACGAAAGAGGATCTGTCCAAAGCAAGGTAATTACAACTTTGGCATGATTACTCTAGAGCAGTGTTTCTCAACCTGTGGTCTGCGATAATGGGACAGGTGGTCCGCAGTCAGACTTAAATTAATTAAATAAATATATATATTTTTAATTATCCAAACAAATTAAAATTGAATAAGTACAGAAAAATTATTGAAATCAAATGGAGACTTAAAAAAACTACAAATAGCATCAGAATATTCAAAGACGGAAGCAATAAAACTATGTTGTTGTTCACTTCATCCCTCTTTTATTACTTGCCATTCTGGCACTACAATAATTTGTAACGGCAGAATGACGAATAACAAGAGGGGTGAAGTGAACAACAATATAGTTATTATTTATTTATATTTATTGCTTCCGCTGTTTTGCCAGATTTGAAGTGAACATGTGTTATTCATTTCAACCAATTGCTTATTGTTTATTGATTTTTATTACTGAAGCTTTTCCTCCTTCAACCAAGGATCACTATATCTTCAGAAGTGCTAAGTGATACTTGGATAAAGTGTCTTGTGAGTTAACCCCGGCATTTATATATTTATATATTTTTCGGAAACGTTTTTTAATAATGGAAAAGTGGCTTAGAACTAGGACTTTGAAAAGAAGAGCAAATGAAACAGGTGATGCTAACCCTAAATGTCATACATGTGTTGTAATAACAAGTAAATCTGATTCTATTAAAGTAGAAGAAGCAAGCAGCTCAAAGAAAAAAATACAGTAGGAAATATAACAGTTCATATTTGAAATTCAGGTTTACTTAGTGTGGAGATGAAAGTTAACAGAAACCTCAATGTGTTTTGTGTTATGAAGTGTTGTCAAAAGAGTGCATGAAACCTGCGAAACTCCGACATTTAGAAACTAACATTGTGATGTGAAAAATAAGTAAATTGAAAAAAAAAAAAAAAAAAGAAGTCAATTTCAGTGACGCTTAGCGACATTACATCATGGGAAAGATGTAGTTTCGGCCATGGGTTCGATTAATAGCAAGGCACTGAAAGCATTCTATCTCTTAAGTTTGCGCATAGCGAAAACAGGGAAACCTCATTCTATCGGGGAAAATTTTATTACTTCCAGCTATAAAAGATGTGGTAAAAACTATGTTTGGCAACACGTTACTAAAAGATGTTGATTTGACTCCTCTTTCAATGACACTGTAGGGTGCAGAATTAATGATGTGTTAGGCGACGTAGAATCTCAGTTAATCGAAAGAGTTAAGAAGAGCCCTTATTATGCATCATCTGATGTTACAGATGATGCGCAGTTAATATGCTACGTAAGATATGCGCATGATAACAACATTCATAACAATATTCTGTTTTGTAGAACTTTGTCATCTTGAACAACTGAAGAAGAAATATTTCACACTTTCAATAATTACATAATACACAAAGGGATCCAGTGGGAAAAATGCATGGGCTTCTGTTCGGATGGAGCTCGCGCCCTTACAGTCAGGCATAGTTGGGGGTTGTTTCTATGGTCAAGGAAGTGGCTCTGGATATGAATCGGGTATATTGTTTCATACATAGGGAAAGGTTGGCCTACAAAGGAATGCCACCAGAATTTAAAACTGCTATACAATGCTGTAAAGCTAGTTAATTTTATTAAGGCGCGACTGCTAAATAACAGGTTATTTTCAGTATTCTGCGATGAAATGGACAGTGAATATATACAACTTTTGCTTCATACTGAAATTCGCTGGATTTCCAGGGACAAAGTACTAACAAGCTTATTTCAATTAAGGCACAAAGTTTTATTATTTGTAAATGAATGTAATTCTGATTTTGCATCACTCGTTGTTGAAGAAGCATGGTTATCAACACTATCCTATCTTTCAGACATTTTTTTTGAAATTAAATGAATTAAATCTCTCCCTTCAGGGAAATTCTTTAACTGTTCTTGATGCCTACGACAAAATAAAGGCATTCAAAGCTTCATGAGTATTGGCAGTTGAATGAGGATAACATATAAAATATAAAAGTTGCTGTGGTAGATGAATGGGGGTTTAAAAAGATAAACGTTGTTGTGGGCAGATAAATGAAGGTTTCAGCAGGACAGCGCTGACATTCTCCATGGTACCAACGGCGCTAAAAATGTTGTGGGGTGAGCTTAATGAGTGTGGGAAGATGAATGGGGATAACATATAAAATATAAAAGTTGCTGCGGGCAGATGAATGGGGAATTTAGCGGGATGGCACTGACATACCCATTCATTTGCCCACAGCAAATCGGAAACTGATTTTAAAAATTAAAACTTTGTTTAGTGATGATACACTTTTAATCGTTTACTTCCAACTTAATTATGTTTCCATATATATTTGTAAATGTTGGTAATCTCCACATACATTAAAAAAAAATTGCATAACTTAGTGGTCCGTAGAATTGTTTTAGGCATTTTAATGGTCCTTGGGCTTAGAAAGGTTGAGAAATGCTGCTCTTGAGTAATCATGCTGTCTTGACATAAGTGGCTAAGCATGCAAAATAACCAAATAAGAAGGGATATACAGAACTACAATGGCAGTGATTACAACAAACAATGAAGAAGCTTGAACATAAGAAACTTCAAGGGAAAGATAACAGCAGACATACAAAGTGGTTGGGGGGGTGGGGTGATAGTATCAGACTGCATACCCAGAGTCAAGAGGATAAATCAGGTAACAGTAAAATGAGTAGCACCATCTAGCAAGAAATGCAAAAAGAAAAAAGAAAGAAGGTATGAAAGGTAAGAGTATAAAGAGAAATGTGATTAGTAAGTTCATGAGCAGTACAAAACACAGGCAAGAAGAGTGACTAGCATGGCAAGGAAAGCAAAATCATATTATGAGACGAAATTAGCTGGAAAGGCTAAAGGAGATCCCAAAGAATTCTTTGGTTATGAGGGTGGGTAAAAGAAAGAATGATTTCAATGATTACAAAAGGATAATTTTCATGAATGTAAAACACAGTTGAATAATAATGCAGTGGTTTATTTGAAAAAAGATGAAACAAAAATGTTTAAGATATTAAGATCTTCCTAAATGTGAATTGGAGGAGCTTAACTTCAGGAGGTAGAGGAGATGAGGAATATGGGGATCTTTAGATAGGGAACTGAAGTTTAGGGGATACATCATGAAAGTTGAAAGGGTCCCAGTAAACTGATGCCACAATGTGAAGAACTCTTATAAGTACAAACAGGGAAGTGATAATTCTACTGTATAAAGTACTAGTCAGGCCACATTTGAATTTCTGTGCCACACACACACCTGGCTATACTAGCAATAAGAAAACATTGGAGATAGTGCAGAAGTGAATAACTGTGTTGGGACTCTGGAATGTTGAGTATGAAGACAGATTAAGGGAATGCAGTCTGTAGAGCTTGGGAGATGGGATGAGTAGAGGTGATATGATTGAGATATATAGGTTGGTGAGAGGAGCTAATCAGATATATACAAGAGAATTATTGCATAGAGTAGCAGGACAGGTGATGGGAGAACTAGAGGTCATCCCTGGAAATTGTACAAAGGTCATGTGAGTAAGAAAGTGAAAAGGAGATTTTTTATATGGCTGGTAATGAATGAGTGGAATGCATTACAGAAGTGGATGGCAAGTTCTCCAATACTGAATCTTCAAGGAAAGGTGTAACAGCTATTGTGGTGAGTGAGTGACTTCCTTGATGTCTTTGGATGTCATGGGGGGGTGGAGTAATATTAATGATCTGTTAAGAAATCCAGAGGGTTTTCTAAAAAAAATCAAAAAATGCCTGCTACATAAAGCACATTACTGCTATTATTAATGCAATATTAAGATTTCACTACTTCTGAACATGGTTAGCTAACATAATCTTAATACTGAAACTAGTCACCTAATCAGCCTGCTCTCCTGCATAGGAAAGACAGCCAAGCATGTAATACTAACTGTAATACAAGACTGCAGAAAATCACAAAACACTTAAATCAATTTGGATTTCAGGAGAACCACTCCAGTAAACAGAGTTGTGGAGCACATCAGTATTAGGTACAACTGGAGACAGAACACAGGCATGCTCTTTCTGTATGTTGGCAAAGCATTTGACAAATTAGGAACACCACATACTTCATTTCTAACTCCTAGAGGCCAAATTCACACTAGGATTAGTCAAACTTACCAAATCCTGCCTCAGTGTTCACAAACTCACGGAGGCCTAGAATCCCTATAGGCACACACCTGGGGTAGTGAATAGGGGAAATTTCTCAGACATGAGTGATAGGAGGGAAACAAAATACCTCCCATGGATCAACAGCACCCGATCCATTGTGAACAGCTGCAAATAGTATCTATTCTCCAAACAAACCATAAAGATTGGTCAGATGAGTGTTGATGAACTGACTAAAAAACAAAATACAACTGAAATCTGGTGCAATATGGCTCAAACTAACAAGAGGCATGCTATCAATAGGAATGAATGTGGAAAGTCTGAATTTTATGGGCCCCAAGAAAGCCAGACTTGCTTTGCAAGAATAGAGTGATACAGATGTGGAATTCTTGAATTAGTAGAGATGATGGACAGAGTCAAGGAAGATGAAAGATGGAAGAATCATCTGGTCTAGGAATAATAGTACAAAACATGAAGCAGGAGTTGGATTTCTTCTCAATAAAAGAGGAAGAGAACATTATTAGGATACAAATCAGTAAATGAAAGAATGACAATCGTAAGATATCCAGCAAGACCATTTAACATTACTGCAATCCAATGTGTATCTGCTCACTTCAGAAAGCACTAAAGAAGAAATAGTTACTCTATAGCAACTTAGAAGCAAATCTTGGAATCAGTACCGAAGAGAGAGAGATCTATATAGTGATCATTGGAGGGGTTAGAATCAAAAATGATGGATGTGAAGGAATTATGGACAAATATGGTTTTGGAGAAAGCAAAGAAAGAGGAGAAAGAATGCTCGAATTTGTCTCGAAGCATTCTTAATTCCTCTAGAAAAATTAGAATAATTCCTGTCCAAAACTCAATTGCATGAGTGCCTTTAATAGATCATCATCATCAAATTCCTTATATATACTCTCAAGGTGTGTGCAGGATATGATAGTACTACATGAAAAATACATCATTACTAAGTTCCTATTTACAATTTTCCTCCAAATCAGTCCGTTACTTGTCAAGACTCCAACATTATCAGATCTTATATTTCTATTTTCTAATGCATTTTTTTACTGTATCGATCCACCAATATCTTGGTCTTCCTCTGGGTCTTTTTCCTGCCAACCTGGCAGACAACACTTGTTTTTCTAATCTTTCCTCTCCCATTCTGTTTAAGTGACCATACCACTTGAGATTAGCTCTGCTAATGCATTCCTGGATGCTGACAATGTCAAGTTTTTTCCTAATATCCCTGTTTTTAATATGATATTGCCATTGCTGTCACCTGTTCATGCCCCTAATCTTTCTTAGGACTCTCATATCTGCGGTCTCTAGTCTTTGGTCAAGTGTTCGACTTCTGACCCAGCTCTCAGATCCATAAGTTAAAACTGGCTTGAATACTGTCCTGTATACAGCTAATTTAGTATTTTGCTAATTTCTCTCTATTCCATATAAATTTATTCAGTTGACTTCCTACCATACCAGCTTTGTTGATTCTGTTGTCTATTTCCATATTTAATTTACCATCTTCACTAAAAATCTTGCCTAAGTAGCTGAAACGTTTTACCATATTTTTTGATAGATAACGCACACCTAATGTATAATGCGCATCCCCAACATCACCTGTTTTGATGTATAGATAATGTGCATGCGCCAACTAGCGGTAGAGTTAGGAAGTACAGACAGGGGATGGAGGAATTCTTTAAAAGCACGTACATTGCTAGTAGCAGTGGTCGATTTTTTTAATTCAAAATTTTCCAATTTTCACATTATTGGGGAGCACTGTGACATTACTACGACTTTTTGTGTGACCCGAAAGATAACTTGTGTGGGCTGCATTGTTCTCTTGTAACTAGTTGCATCAAAATTGAAAGGTAGGTGTACATTTTTTGTATAACGTATTTTATGAAGTTACATTATTCCGTACATCCTGTATGAAAATATATCATAAAGTAAATCATTATTTGTTTACATTCTGTTATTAGATCTGAATTACCCATGGAAGACAGAAGTATTTCTCGGAGAAAATCCTACACAGCACAGTTCAAGCTTGAATTGGTAGAAATAGCAAAGGAAAAAGGGAATCGTGAAGCTGGTAGATTGTTCAGTGTTGGAGAAAGTAGTGTTCATACAAGGAAACGTTGTTTACATACGAGGAAACATTTATGTTTACATACGAGGAAACGTTGTATGAGGTTTAGAAGGTGCTTGTGGCCAACCATAGAAAAAAACTGTTTAATTGGGTTTTTAGTGAAAGAGCTAAAGGTATGAGAACATCTACTGTCCGTGTGTTGCGGGAATCTAAAAGAATTGTGTAAAACGATAATATAAAGGATTTCAAGGCCTACCTATCTCGAGTTTTTGAATTTATGAAGAGAAACAATTTAAGCGTGTGCTCCTCCACTAGTGTTGGACAAAATTTGCTATGCGACTGGGAAGCGAAAGTAGCTAAATTTCGTTTGTTTCTGAGAGAAAACTTGTGTGGGGTTGATGCTTCTCACTTTGGGAATATGGATGAGGTTTCCGTAAGTTTTGACATGCCTAGTTCTAGGACTGTGAATCTGAAGGGAGCAAAAGAGGTTTCAGTTGCTACAACAGGGCACAAAAGGTATAACTTTACTGTGGTTCTCTGTGTAACTGCAGATGGTTCCAAAATGCCACCAATGGTGACTTTCAAAAGAAAGACTGTTCCAAAAGGTTGTGATTCCAAAGATATTATTGCTACTGCTAATGATAAAGGTTGGATAAATTCCAAGGTTATGAAATTTTGGTTGGAGAATGTGTGGCAAAAGAGAAAAATGGCATTTTTCAACCCAAAATCTTTGTTAGTGTTGGATTCGTGTAGGGCACACACGACAGCAGAAGTTAAAACAATTGTAAGTATTCCAAATTGGTTGTCATTCCAGGTGGTTTAACAAAAAAAAAACTCCAACCCCTTGATCTTGCAGTAAATAAACCATTCAAAGACAATTTGTGGGGCTAAGTGGGAAAACTGGATGATGAATGGCATCCATGAATATAACAAAACAGGGCAGATGAAAAGAACGTTGTATAAAAATAAAGTTATGTGGATTGTAGAAAGTTGGGCTGCTGTAAGTGAAAACCGTGTTAGAAATGGTTTCATTAAAGCACAAGGGAATGCAGTGGTGTCCGGTGACAAATTATAAAGCTGAAGAAATACCAAATGAAATTTTTAACGCAATTGATTCTTTCAATATTGAGTCTGATGAAGAATTTTTTGGATTTGAATAGTGTAATGTTCAATAAATATTATACTTCTACTATAGTTTTGTTATTACATTTGATTCACCCCTCGTACCTTTCAAATGTATATTGCACATGTTCATTTTTAACAAATTTAGACTTTTTTTGAATAGATAACGCCCACGTTATCTATTGAAAAATACGGTAGTTATTCTGTAGGTTCTCCAGTCTTTGATAGATTAGTGAGTGAAATGAACAAACTTTTCTTGCCAGAAGACTGATAATCAGTTAACAGGCATTGGAATAGAAGCAGCAACTAACATGCCAGATCTTATAAATTCTTTCACATAATTTAAATTTGGATGTTTTAAATTCTATTGAAGATGTTCTCTTTGTTGCTGAAATTGAAACGGTGGTGTGTGCGCATGTGTATGTACACACACACACACTTTCCATACTATATACACAATTCATATTATGAGTGTGTAATATGCATGCATACACACACAAACCTTTACCAAAATTCATACTATGGACGAGAAAAATTTTTTTGTGACCAGTAGATTTAATTGGTATATCTAAAGCCTTGGTTATGAATAGGTTTATATCATTATATTTTAAATGTTACCTGAAACATAGCGTTTTATGAAGTATTTCATCTTGGGGGAGACCACACTCCTACCAGGCACGTCCCCCAGGTGGCAGATGGGGGAAACCCAAATGGGTTGCTCTGAATAAAGAGCCATGGACCAAAGGATGTAGCAGAGGCATGGCAAGCTGGCTACATTACTATGCCAGTAACTTCCATCAGCCAGAGAAAGTCTACAAATCAAGATAGTGCTACTGCGTACAGGACAGCCGACGTGTCTACTCGAAGACCACATAGAGTAGGTGAGAAATGAGCAATGTGGTCAGCAAAGGACGTGAAACACATAGCCACCCTCAACATAAGATCCTTATACCGACCTGGAAAATTGCAATTAGTCCAGAAAAATTTAAACAGACTGAAAAAGAGTATTTTAGGTTTATCAGAGACACTTTGGTGCAGAGATGGATTCATGGATTTACCAGAAGGAAGACTATACTTCTCAGGAAGAAAAGATAACACACACAGCAGAGTTGCATTATTAATTGAGAAGAAACTTACACATTCAGTAATTGAAATAAAACCATGTCTCCTAGAATAATCACAGCAAAATTTCAAGCAAAAGAAAAAGATCAAACAATTAAACTAATCCAAATATATGCACCAGACAGTAACCATTCAGAGGAAGAAATAGAAAATTTCTATGAAAAACTACAACAGGAAATAGACAATTCCAAAAATAGAGAACTCATGATAGTGATGGGAAATTTTAACACTAAAATAGGACAGTTCACAGCAGACAAAAAAAGATGTGATGGAGAAATTTGGATAAGGAGAGCTTAACGACAGAGGAGAACAATTACTCCACTTCTGTAAAGCAAACGATCTAATGATCGCAAACACATCATTCTATCAATGCCCTAATAATAAATATACATGGACATCCCCAGATGGTAATATAAGGAACTGCATAGACTATATCATCATAAACAAACAATGAAAAAGATCAGTAAATAATGTACGAACATTAAGAAGCTTTGATTTCGACACTGACCATGAAATATTAACTGCCAAAGTGAAAATAAAATTCAACAAGAAAAACAATATCAGAAAAGAAGAAAACATCAACCTATCAAAACTAAAAGATAGCTCAAGCAGAAGTCAATTTTTAGAACAGATGTGCTTGAAATTAAAACCCTCCATCTTCCAGAACAGTGGAAAATACTGGGAAGAAGGAAAAGAAACAGTGTTATCAATTGCAAATGACACTTGAGGTACCAAACCCAAAATAAACAAACAGTGGATAACCAAAGAAATCATAACTACAATAGAAGAAAAAAGAGAGGCCAAGCTACTTGTAAACCAACAAAACAATGAAGAGAATAGAGAAAAATACAGAGCACTGAAAAATAAAGTTCATAACCTCTGCAAAAAAGCCAAAGAAAAATGGTTAGAAGAAAAAGCTAAGAAATGCCAAGAAGCATACCAACAAAACAATTTAAAAGTCTTCCATGACACTATAAGAGAAATTACAAAGGCATTCTTAGCAAAAGCAGTAACAATGATACACAAGAAGACTATCTTTCACCAAGGAAACAAAACTATAATGCCAACAATAGAAGAAAATAACGACCACCTAAAAATTTTACAAGAAGTTAGATTCACAATAAAACAGATGAAAAACAATAAGGCACCAGGCATTGATACTATCCCTACTGAACTGTGGTCATATGGAGGCAGCACATCAATAGAATATTTAACAATTCTATTCAATAAAATACTACAAACAGGAGAAATCCCAGATGACTGGAGAACTGGAAAGATCATCCCAATATACAAGAAAGGAGACAAAAGAGACTGCAGAAATTACAGACCAATCACAATTTACTCTCCCACACCTATAAAATATTCGTAAGAATTATACAAAATAGATTAAAAAAACACCTATGAAGAATTGATAGGAAAAGAACAAGCTGGTTTCCGAGGAAACTATTCAACAATAGACCAAATTTTTACATTGCACCAACTAGCAGAGCTCAGCTGGGAAGACCATAAAGAACTATATTGTTGTTCTGTGGCCTTTAAACAAGCTTTCGATAGCATCAATAGAGAAATCCTTCTTAAAGCTCTACTAGAAAAAGCAATAGATAAATATATAATAGTTTCTGATAAAATATTACTCTAAGACAAATGCAATAATTAAAAACGACACGCTCACAACAGAACCCATAGAGATCCAAAAAGGAGTAATGCAAGGATGCCCATTATCCCCATGCCTATTCAACATATATCTAGATGAAGTTGTAAAGAAGGCAATAGACAATGAGCCTGGAATCAATGTCAATGGTTTAAATATAAATAATATCGAATATGCGGATGAACTCGTCCTTATTGCAAGAACCCTACATGAACTACAAAGGTTGATAAACAAACTAAACAAAACCTGTAAAACATATGACATGACAATATATACACAAAAGACAAAAGTGATGAAAATAGGGAGGAACAGAACTACCATCTCAGCCACCCTAAATGGAGAACAAATAGAACATGTGACAACTTCATATATCTTGGATCAAAACTAACAGAAATAATAGATGAACTCGAAACAATCAAACACAGAATAGCGATAGGATGGACCACCATGGAAAAATTACAGAAAATCTGGAAAACAAACAAGATATCTAAGCAAAGCAAAATCAAATTATATAAATCAATAATTACACTAACAGTCATCTATGGAGCAGAAGCATGGATAGTTAAGAAAAGAGAGGAGAAAAAACTGCTGGCATTTGAAATGAAATGAAGAAAAATAAATAGAACAAGTTGAATAGAAAAGAAAACAAACAGCACAGTCAGACAAGAATTATTGTATAAAAAGACAATCACAGAAAAAATTAGAAAACAATAACTGAGATGGTTTGGCCACACTACGCATGGATGCAGACAGACTTCCTAACCAATACTTTTCCAACTGAAAAAAAGAAGACTAGGAAGACCAAGAATTACCTGGCTGAAATTAATAAAGAACATTTTGGGATGCAGAACATATAAGGAACTTTTTTGAACAGCAAGGAATAGAGAAGACTGGAAGATCCTGCTCAAGGGAAGACTCAACCCATCTTAGATGGAAGAGAAGAAAATGTATTTCATTCATGCATAGGATGATAAACATATCTCTTACTTTTCTTTCTTTTTTTATTATTACAGAGGCCTCTCTATGGAGACCAAAGACTTATTATATTCATTATTATGACTACAATATTTATCATACCTTTCTTTAAATTTGTTCACTGACAGAGCACTCATGAATGTCTACAGAAACCTGTTCTATTCATTCACTACTCCCCATAAAAATAAAAAAAAATCTAGTCTTCACATATGGTCTTACACAACCTCCAGGGATACCAGTGGTTCTCTCTCTCTCTCTCTCTCTCATTCAGTTCACGTATTGAAAAAAATTATTTAGCATGCAATCTATAAAACCCTGTCAGTAAATTATGTTTCTATCAAATTCCCTCTTTTTCATCTAACAGCTACCCTTTGTTAACATTCTTCAGTCTATTCTCATTGGGAGTGTTCTGTAGACCAGTTAGTATTTGGGTGCTTGCCTATGAATCCTCTCCACTACTTCTACATCACCAAGAAACTCAGGCAACAAAATCTCTGCAAAATAGTCCAGATGTGATTGTGTCAGCATTATAAAGATGAATAATAACCTTCTTATCCCTGCTTGTAATGTGTTTATTAACATCCAAGTGATCCTTTGAGCTATTCTGTCCACTTCTGCCCAATATCATCTGACCTTTAACTCCCTATCCACCACCATCACCCCCAAATTTTTACCCTCAATTTCCTGCAGTACAATCCCATATACAGCATGCAGTCTCAGCAACACAAAGTGCATAACATATACTTTATCACATTAAACTGGCAACTATTATTCTTTGCCCACATTGTCAGTCTATTCAAATGATCCTACACCACCACCTCTATAATCTTCTTATTAACTACTGCTCTCTTCATTTAGTATCATCAGCAAACAACTAGATATCTTCCCTCTCCCAAAAGTCATTCACAGTATCATTAATGTTCAAAATAAATAGCAATTGCTTAAGTAAAGAGCTTTTGTGGCACACATTTAATGTTCATAAAGGGACTATTTAAAAAAAAAAAAAGAAAGTGCACTGTACTTTTCTCAATAGAAATGGAAAAATTAGCACATAATACAAAGTTGAGTACTGCTAGCACAGGGATATTTATTCACTGGAGTTTTAGTGTGTTACTAGTTGAGCTATAATTTGTTTTCACTCTCCACTGGCATTTTGAGAATGCCACATAGCACGGTATAAATTCACCACAACAGTTTATTGTTAATGTACCCTGACAACACAAGTGATACCAAAAAAAATTCAGCAAGAATTCATAAATGTGTTTATTTGTTTTAGATGGATTATCATCTAGATAGTGTTATCGATCTGGCTAGTACTATAAAAAAAAAGTGTAACAAAAGCTATTTCTTAGTGTTGATTTAAAAGTTGGTAATGTATGGTAATAAATTACTTAGTAATTATTTATAATGATATGAAGTGTTTTCAAAATAAAAATACTGAAATATACAAAGATGTAACACTTTAGGTTGTCCCAACAATGCCAAATGAACAGGCATCACTACTTTTTCACTTTTTTTTTTTGTTTGTATTTTGTAATGTGATGTTTGCAAAGAAAACAATTATTAAAGGGGTTCATTTTAGAAATTATGGACTTTACAACCATGTTATAAATGACTCTTTTAATTTCCTGACATTTCATTCTTCATATTAAGATCATCACCTGGAGCAGGGTTTCTCAAACTGTGTTCCGTGGAAGGTGAATAGGTGTTCCGCAAGACGTTCTGGAATTTGTC